>NW_009798278.1:471815-573279 GCF_000520075.1 Aphanomyces astaci
TACGGCATCGACTACGTCGCGGTCAGGCAATACAACGTCGGGCAATCTTCCACAAGCAGCGACTACCGACATGGAAGAGAAAGTCGAGGAATTAGCTGCAGAAATATCTGCGGCATTGGACATGGGAGAGTTTTGCTCTCAAATTGAGCGACTCGGTGTCGATGATGAGTTGGACGAGGACTTATTGGAAATCTTGGGCTTAGACATTGAATAAATAATATATGTATTGTGACTTTTTAGTGACTTTTTTATATGTGCTCCCATTCAAACAAGAGTAGTACGAATCGTGCAATCTTTCCCGAACTTCACTTTTTCCGAAACGTGCAAACATTTTCGGACAGAGGTAGTAGTTGGTTGAATTATACCGCTAGCTTGGTGAAATGCAGCTGTATGAGTTTCAAGTTGCCTCGAAATATATATGTTTTACGAAATAAATGTGCCGGATACAATTGGAGATACGAAACACGAAATTTCGTAAACCCAGATAGTGGACATATTTTGATTTGATATTTGTATGCTAAAATTATATCCAGAGATATAAAGGGTTTTACGAAATCGAGTATCCGGACACAGTTTCAGAATCTTTACACAGCAATGCCATCAACCAAACGCAAGCCCCCAGCGGCGCCGACCACGGAGGACATAGGCTTGTCAACAACTGGGGATCAAGGTATGTTGCTTCGGTATGGAAGTAAAACACGCTATCAGTACGAGAAGCGCTGTTGCGTATAAATATCGTATGAATACTGAGTACAATTATGAGCACGATGGGCGTGTCTTGACTTTGATGTCGAAGGCAATGGCAATACCTCCACCATCACACACACACTAATAACGTTACTCTACCTCAGCCATCTCTAGGGCCTGGTGAGGTGGGCAGTCGTGCCCTTTGTTGTGCACCATACCACAACAGAATCATTATAATAGGCTGCCTGCGCCACGTCCCGCGACGTGGGCGATTCCACGAAATCTTCTCTGGGGCTTCAATAACGATGATTCTGTCTCACTTTTCGTATAGTATGGCTATAAATTACCTAGTCATAGATTGCATTGGATTGGCGGGGACTACTGAATCCTGAATGCACAGAAAGCTCGCCTATGGTCAAGTGCAGTGCTCCACTGGAAGACTTCCACGGTCCTTCGCTGCAATTTACATACAGTAGTGATATCATATTAACGTGTGATTGTCCTTGCATCTGTAAATAAAGATAATCTATCAAATCAAACTGCATTATGATTGTAAATCCAAGGATGCCGGCACGGGAGTGGCGCCTTCTCGCGCAAGGCAAGGCGCACGGATGACACCGACTACAGTAAAGTACTGTAGCCTACAGTGTACACTTTAAAACTTGGGCTGAGCTCTGGCGTACCTGAGAGTGTCGTCCAACGTATGCCCGTCTTGGCCAAACGCTTTTATTGGAAAGAAATGATAGAGAAGTTAGCAAGTGTAGACTAGACGAGATGACATACAACAATGTATGTTCTCATCAAGAAGTATAACCTTTGATTTACATGCGTATCATTCATCGTTGTGTGCGAGGATCCAGCAGAGTCAAAGTGTGTGGCAAATACAAATAAATACCTTTATCGCTGGATGCGAAAGATAAGATTATAAGGGTTTCGTAGACATTTCGTAAACCCCATTATCTCTAAATAAATGGATCGGTCGAAATATGTCGATGACCAGGCGAAATATACTGCAAGCTAAGCACATATAGAATAACTAGAACATAGGAAATCGATTAATATCTGCAGTCTGGCTGTTGTACGGTGCAGTTTGTGAAGTTGCAAAACCTCTCTATTATAGATCGTCAAATGTATCATTCAAATATTATAGCCCGCGGACGAGTTGTCTACCAGGTTGTAGGTGGAGTCACGGACTACTTCATCACCATCCAATTGACCAATTGGACGAAATTCCCCCCTGCAATTCCAGGGCTCGATCTTCGAAACCTTGGATCAAGTGCGCCACATATCCTTTCTGAAATGGTCCGTGAAGCGCCGAGAAGACTGCCGCTAGGTTGGTGTTGGTCGACAACCTCGTTCAGTGAAAGCTCACTAGGGTACTTCGACGCCAGCAACTGTGCAGCTTCACTTGGAGCCCACACGCATGACGTGAATGCTGTGGGGGGCGGTCGGGGACAGCCAATCCTTCGAAGTGCCTATTGTATTATTAGTGTTTTTCGATCGAGAACCCACACACATCTTGAAGGCTTCGTGAAAGGGTACGGTCACCACATAAGTTTGCGGGTTTTGGTCAAGTGATTTAGTGTTCCACTGTGGCGAATGCACAACGTGAAAATGTCACTCGTGACTTGCTTATTCGACCGATGTGACCCCAGCGTAGTCGACGGGATAGCAATCGTGCGATATAATCGGGGAGAAGTCGTCGCAGGCGCTTCACAGTGTTCAATCATCCAGTCCACTTGGGCATACAGCGTACCGACGATCTTGACGGTCACCTGTCGAATTAGCGGATACTGGGACAGCCTTGGAGTGCCCCAAGACGACCTCAATAGGTCAATATAGTAGGCCTGTACAGGGGGATCCTTACTTCGAGGCCCCCCAACGGTAAGGGGGAAGGCCCAACGAGGTGGGGGCGCGCTTGAGTAGTTCGCGCGCGGGGTGTGTCACTCGTGCCTTTTCGGAACCACTGGGGGCTGGTCGCACGCTAGAGCTTCCGTGACCTCCAGTTTAGCCAGAACTTGCCATCATTCCTTTGCGAAGCTTTAGTACGTGGCGTTCGTGAGGCCCTTGTCGTCCCCGACCAGCACCACAAGGATGCCCCCCGTCTTCACGGCGTCGTTGACCATTCGTTTGGCTTTTTGGGTTTCGTTCGTGCGGTGCGAGAGTTCGTCGCGCTTGGAATCGGACGTTTGAGTACTCTGGATGGGAAGGAACCAGGCTTCGGGCTTAATATATCTTTGAGATAATAATCTAGATAAGATAGCAAAAATAATCTATTTCTTATGTGACGTTGGATGCAATAATCTATTTTTAGTGCCGGTAGATATCGATAATCTATTTTCAAGCTTCGCCCAATTATCCTCAACACACCTTCGCCACACCATTTTGACAATGGTGTGGTGAAGGTGTTGTCGTTACGCAGCTGCTGCTGAGAAGGATGCATTGGTCATGCTCCTGTTGGATCCTGGCACGGTTGCAGTCCACAGACGCCGTTGAGCTACGCGGACGAACTTTTGGTTCCAAAACGTCGCCGAATGGGACCAACAGCAAGCAAGTACTGCTACTTGAAGTTTGTCGGTCCAACGAGCAACATTGTTGAACGGCTCTTCTTCACCGGATGCATGTGCTTTCTATGGTCTGTCATGATGTACTTCGTCGCGAAGTACATTTCGAGATGATCACATTCCTTCGCGCGAATGCATCGTATTGGAATTTTTACTGCCTTGTGTAATAATATATTTGAACAATTATCGATATTTTGCATTTGCTAACAATTATTTATTATCGAGGTCGTCGAATATCGTGAAATCTATTGGCGTCATTTTAGATAGTCGCAATAAATATATTATTTCGGAAGCCTGGAAGGAACAGCATGAAGCAGCTTTTGGTTTTTGGTTGGTTCAAGTCCAAAACGAATGTGAGCTTGGGAAGTGGAGTAGCTCGTCCTGTATTTTTCGCCCCGCGCGGTCAGGCTGAGTGGTCAACAAAATGCTGCGTTGACCAATTCTCGTACCCGTTGAGGTGAGACAATACTAGTACTATTAATAGGCGTAATTGGCATCAGCCAGATTTCAGATTTCGGTTTGCGAAATCTGCCAAATACAGCAGACACTAACATGTAAATTAGGATTAATATATTAATACTATCATTAAGAATGTTGGCTTTGGAACAAGGGCAGCGCAGCATATCACGGCGGTTACTTTCGAACGGTTACGTTGTCGGCACATCAAAAACGACAAATGACGGCAGGACGTGAGGTGGTAGATGCTGCTGTGACGATTTCTTGGTCCATGCCAACAATGGATGGCTTGCCGCCGTCCGCTCGAGGTGGGCACACGACGTTGCTGGCAGGCCAGCGTATCGTAGTGTTTGGTGGACATTACTTTGGCGGCGAAGGGTCGTTTGTGTACCTGAATGACACGCACGCGCTGGACTTGGAGACGTCGACGTGGTGTCAAGTCAAGTGTGAAGGCAAACCTCCAGCCCCTCGATACAACCACACGGCCACTTTAATCGGTTCGAACGCACACACCCTATTCTCGTCATCGTCAAATGAAGTATATCACAATACACTCTCTATAGGGACGAAAATGTTTGTTTTTGGCGGCAAAGGGGCCAAGGGGGCGCTGTATCGCGACATGTTTTACTTGGACCTGGAGACGTGGCACTGGTTCAGCGTGAATTGGACCACCGAGTCCCCGTCCGAGCGATTCAGTCACTCCGCCCTGGCCGTCGGAAACAAACTGGTCATTTTTGGCGGGTACGTCACAGTGCACTTTCGTTTCTTGACTGAACTTGGACGATTTGACTACACAGATGGGACGGAACCAACAAAACGTTCAAAGACTTGTGGGTATTTGACACCGAGTCGTTTGCATGGATCAAGCCCAAGGTCACTGGCACCCCCCCGCCTCCTCGGCACGGCCACACGATGGTACTCCTCGAGGACGGCCGCATTCTCGTGTTTGGGGGGTAGGTCTTTGTTGTATACTTATCACCGGCGTCGTCAAGACCACATGTATACACAGGTATGCGTTGAAAACCACCCCTGGCGACATCACGGGCGAGTACTTTAACGACGTGTACACGTTGGACACGGAAACGATGGTGTGGACTCGCCCCCGAACGACGGGGGATTTCCCCCTCGGGACGTTTG
This sequence comes from Aphanomyces astaci, assembly GCF_000520075.1. Taxonomy (NCBI): domain Eukaryota; phylum Oomycota; class Saprolegniomycetes; order Saprolegniales; family Verrucalvaceae; genus Aphanomyces; species Aphanomyces astaci. Next base: position 476,660 of record NW_009798278.1, read on the forward strand.
GGCACAGCGCCAGTGTCTTTGACGGCCACAAGCTGTACGTGCTTGGGGGCTGGTCTGGCACAGAACGAAGTCCACTCTTCTTGGGTGACAAACCGCTGCAAGAAACCGCCAAAACGCTAGCTCGTGAGCAGGTACCCCCCCTTTGCTAACCTATCCACCCCCCTATGGACCTTGCTGTACTTTGTTTCGCATGATTCGAGTTTATGGTTGTGTGCTTGTAGTCATCTTATATGTGTGTCTTATGTTAGCGCCTTCAAAGCGGGGCCGACGTCAGCGTCAAGTCGTTCAAATCCGATTTGGCGAAGTCGAAATATGTCCATGTCTTTGACTGTGCCGCCATGGAGTGGTCATCCCCACTTGGCGCGGGGGTGCCAGTGTCGAATCGGTATGGTCACACATGTACGGTCGTGGGTCCGCATCTGTTTCTATTTGGGGGGTGGGACGGCAACCGGGCGCTGCACCAGCTCGTGGTGGCGGACTTGCCCACTACTGCGCATGCATAAACCACAAATCTTTACTTGTTATTACACTGTTTCGTCTATGTCATGGTGGCCACTTCCTGCAGCACATGGGCCACAAAGGTCGGCAACGGTGTCGCACCTTGCACGACGTTGTCGCGGGTGCGCACCGTAACTTGACCCGACTCGACTTCGTTTCGTCCCACCACGAGAATGTAGTTGTAGCCAGCCACTTGAGCCTCTCGAATGCGTTTGTTGAGCGTCTTGCCGCCGCTGAGAACATCCACGTACATCTTGGCGTCGTTGTGCAACGTCGCATGCACTTGGTTGGCGTAGTCCAGTTGGTCATCCGTCACCGGCAGTACCGCCACCTAACTCCCCATCAGTCCCCGACTATTGTATCAGCACTCTTATATACCTGACGAGGGTTAAGCCACAACGGCCACTTGCCGCCCGTGTGTTCAATCAAAATCGCCATCATACGCTCGATAGACCCCAACACGGCGCGATGGATGATGATCGGCGTGTGCTCTTTGCCGTCGTTGCCGTCGTATTTCAGACCAAACCGCAAGGGCAATTGGAAATCCTATATGCCAACGAACAATGAAAAACATTCATGCAATACTATGGGGTTTCGTACCAGTTGGATGGTACCGCACTGATGCTCCCGCTTGAGTGCATCAAACACGGCAATGTCAATCTTGGGGCCGTAAAACGCACCGTCCCCAGCATTCAACGACCACGGCATGTCGAACGAATTCAGCGCAGTTTGCAGTTGGGCTTCGGCCGTGTCCCAGAGGGCAATGTCGCCCATATAACTTGCTGGGCGCGTCGACAGGCGAAGCTACCACCATCGCCATTCAATTAGATTGCGTTTCGACAGGGCTTAGTCAGTAGGTAGTACTCGTGTACCTTGAAATCGAACCCAAACACCCCGTACACGTGCTTGATAAAGCCCAAGCACGACTGAATTTCACTTTGCACCTACACAACCCATATATAATTAGACTCAAACCAACCACTGCCACAGTACTAGGAATATATATATATATATATATATCGTATCAACAATACTTGATCTGGGCGACAGAAAATGTGCGCGTCGTCTTGATGGAACCGACGCACGCGCGTCAGCCCTGTGAGCGCCCCCGACGCTTCATTCCTACATATCGACACACAACCCATGTTCATTCCACGTGACTGTATATATATGTATATATATATATATATATATATATCAGTCAAAGGAAGAATTCAAGCGTATGTACCGGTGCAAGGCCGAAAAGTCGGCAAAGCGGACGGGCAGTTCGCGGTACGAGTACACCTTGGACTCCTTAAACATGATGCAATGCCCTGGGCAGTTCATAGGCTTGAGGCCAAACACTTCGGCGACCGAGTTTAGGTTGGTAGGGGTATCGGCAGGGGCTGCATGGTCATGCATGTGCGGATGGTCCATGCCGGGGGTCACCAAGTACATGTCTTCCTTGTAGTTTTCAAAATGGCCCGATGTCTCCCACAGCTCCTACTCGAATGAACATATGTGACACCGAAGGTTGAGGGATTGCGAACGGACCTGCTTGAACAGGAGCGGGGTCACCACTTCGTCATACCCTCGACGCCGGTACTCTTGTCGAATAAAGTCGCTCAGCTTGTTGAAAATGCGCGTTCCGTGGGGCAACATGAACGAACTGCCGGGGCTCCACTGGTGAAACAGAAACAATCCTTGGGCTTTGCCCAGCACGCGGTGGTCGCGCTTCTTGGCCTCGTCCTGCAGCGTCTTCCACTCCTTCATGCGCGGCTTGTCGGGAAACGAAATGCCATAGATGCGCTGAAGAAGCTCCGGTCCGTGGGTCCAGTGGGACGCCCCACATCGCGTCAGCGCAATCGACTGCAACATGCCTAAAGTTCACTCTCAAAAATATAGATATATATCACTCTCGAAAAAAAGTGAGATATATATATCACTCTCATCAAAGGTGAGAGTGGATCTGTGTCTACACAAAGTGACAAAATGTGGTTCCACGTGTAGCCCAATCAGATCATTGCGAGATGCTTGAGTTGTTCGCAAGAACGGGAATGTTGTAGGAACGGCCAAGGCACAGCGCCGCGTCCACGACTCTGGACGCCGCGCCATGTCGCCATGTGATTCCAGCAAGGACGACATGCATGATGCCCGGCATGTGCATGTTCTTACCGGTGTGAGGGAGGTGCGGGCCGCGACAGAGATCCACAAACGTCCCGCAGCGGTATAACGTCACGGCCTCGGTGGATGGGATGTTATCGAGCATCTGGCATTTGAACTTGGAGTACGCAAACAGATCGCGGGCGACGTCTCTTGTCACTTCCATGCGTTCGAAAGGCGCTTTCTGCTTGATCAACCGCGTCATGTGCGATTCGATGTCGGCAAAGTCGGCTTCTGACAGCGTGCGCTGCTTTTCTAGGTACATTTCGTAGAAGAACCCGTCTTGCTGCGCGGGGCCGTCCGTGAGGAGTACGTCGTCACCAAACTTGGCCTCCAGTGCCGCGCCGAGCACGTGCGCTGACGAATGCCAAAAGAGGGACTTCATCGAGTCGTCGTCGAACGAATGCAAGCGGACGTGGTGGGCATCGGAAGGGAGGGCGCGGGAGAGGTCCCATACTTGAGACTGATGGGGATTCTCACGCGTCGTGATGGACGCGCCAACCACAGGGAATATCTTCTCCCCCGTGTGTTGGACGTACTGTGCCATCGCATGCAATGGCGTTGTGGCGGTGACGGCAAATGGAGCCGTCAACGTTGGAAGGACCAGCTCCACCGACACGGCCTGTGCAGCAGCTTGCTCCTGCCTGGCTTTCTCCGCTTCCCATTTCGCTAAACGCGACTCTGCCGCGTGGTTGCTAAAGACGCGATGCCGCCGTATCAACGACGGCCTCCACCTGGAACCTACAAGCGTCAACATTGCGTTGATGGCAACCTGTCAAGTGCACATTCCATATCCGGAAACCGCCGGATATTGAAATTGTGATCAAATGCGAGGGGAAGGTCATGCATGACTGCATCAACATGCTGATGCAGTGGCTGCATGTACGGCTGTAGTGCTGGTTTCCGTGTGCCTGGCTTTGGATCACATACCTGCATGCTGCACATGATTCTCGTCGTGATACTTGCATTACGTGCTTCATTGGTGTGCTAAATTTAGCGCCAAGCTTCGTTGCGTACGGGCCACTTCGTTCCCCCGGTCGATCGGTCGGTCGGTCGACAGTCCGATGTTCAGCAACCAGGTGATGCCCGTGGCCAACGTCATTTGCGCCCGCCGAGAGATCAAGCACCAAGTGGACATGCTGTACGAGAACCTCCAGAGCCCCAAGGGGCTATGCAACATCACGTCGCCGCGGACGTTTTCGCACCTGCAGTTCAACGCGAAAAAGCACACCCAAGCGCAAGGTACGTCCGACTATCATGCTTGCGTGACCTTATGTCACAACGCCACTCCTTTCCAGCGCAACAAGCACGCATCGACCACGACAATATCCTGCTCATGGAGAAGATGGCCCACATCATGATCTCGTCCTCCGCCACAACGAATACGTCCTTCAAACCCGGCACGTGCCTGGACAGAAACCAACTGCCTAAGATTGACAACCACAACAACTACACCCTCGTGCACGGGTATGCCAAGACACGGCAGCGCGAAGCTCAGCGCATCGCCAAGGAGAACGCGGTAGGCACATGCCGATGGCAGTGTCTCGTTAACTTCGTGTTGACCGTCCAGCTTAGCTCCATCGCCAACGGATCGATGCGCAGAAACCAACGTACACGAACGCCCAATACAATGCAGACAACGCAGCCAAGAACGTGCATCTCAGTCGCATGCACCGCAAACTCGTGTGGTCCAAGCCGACACGTGCCGAACTGAAACAGGAAGAGCGCCGTGAGGCCGCGGCGGTGACGCGGGAAGTCGACAAAGCGCGGGTCTATGCATCGCCAACGCCGACTGTCCCCGGAGCGAACGCGGACATTGTATCTCCTGTTGCAAGGAATCGCATGTGCATCTGCATCGATGGCTTTGACCCGTCCCCACCCCTCGTTGCACCATCAGGGCGCACATTCCCACAGTCGTCAACGGGAGGTATGTTCCCGCGACCTCCCAGGAAAGCAAGGCACACGGCGCTTCCATCGAAAGAAGTCAACAAGGGGAGCGAAGAGATCGACCTGATCTTGCAGGAGAACGAGGAAGCGTTGGCGCCATGTCCGATCTCGACGCCGTCGGTGGATGCGGCATACTCCGACACATTGCTCAACGACGAATATGAGGTTGATGAATTTTGTGCCGAATAAACGTACACGTTATTTTACATATAGTGGGGTTTAATCATGTTAATAACGCCGCCATTATTGCCAAGTCGTCTAAAACGTGTCCGGTATATTGTATAAAAAACGCACATAATATCATAGAGTTTTGACCATGAGCCACAGCGACGACGCCTTGTACATGCCGACGTACGTCGTGCCGAAGTCTGTCGCCCACTTGCTGGATTCAGACAGTGGTGAGGAAGGAGATGCACACAACGTGACGCCTATCAAGCGCAGGCGGGTAGATCATAAGCAACCACAGCAGTCGTCAAAAGCTGCAACATCTCGGGTGGCCCGTCGGCTGGTGCCCGACGTAGTCGACGTCGATGCAACAGCAGCAGCAGCGTCATCAGATATCATTGTCCTAAGCTCTGAAGAAGACGACGACGGCGACTTGGAGGTATTGCGGCAGGTGGCAAACGATCCGGAGGCCATTCGGTTTCGGGAACTAGCGATGCGGTACAGACTGCTTCGTTGGCTTCTGCATCACTTGTAACGCAATGTGTAGATCTGCTGCTGCCGCCGCCGCCGCTGTCATTTCCATCGACTCTGACGACGACGAGAAACAACCACAGCCAGGTGTCCCGCGGCCACCGAAGGCCACATCCTTCTTGACCTTGGCCGTCCTGTGGACCTCTCGAACCGGTAGTGCCGAGTCCGACATGTACACCTTGGCTCCCGTACGTCCTCATCTTGATCGTGTCCCGCACCCACGATGCCATTAGATGGATGTCTTCCAAGTCCTGCTGGATGCGTTTTGTGCCAAACTGAATGTGCCCACGCATCTCGTCCGCATGAGCTTCGACGGGTCGCCAGTTCTTCCGTACGAAACCCCAGAAGTACTGAATAGCACAAATACATTCGTTCGATCGTGATTGATGACATGGCGGCGGCAGGACAAGGAAGTAGCAGACGGCGACCAAGTGGACATGGTCGTGGACTGGGACCAAGTGAAGGCGCCGCGAGCCGCCGCCAACGCTGTCCGCGTGCGGGTGCAGCGCGTCGGGTCCAAGAAAACCCAAGTGTTTACGATCGCCCCTGTACGATGTGACGACAGCTCGTGTCCATCCATTTCTCAATACGCTATTGTAGGAAATGACAGTCAAGAAGCTGCTCGAGTCGTTTTGTTCGCTGCACAACCTAGTTCCAGCTACTGTGGTGCTCAAGTTGTTTGGCGAAGTGCTGCAAGAGGACGTTACTATCGAGGTAGCCCCTACCTATAGTCATGGCACGGGGCCCCATTTCTCCGTATGTGACGATGTGGATGCTTGTCCTGGTAGTCTTGCCTATTGGATGCAGACGACATCCTCGTCGCAGAGAGTTCAGCAGAAGCAGTCGAAATGGCCCCAGATGAGAGCAACACCGTGACGATTACTCTTCGCTTCGCCGACAACGATGTTGAGAATCACCGGATTGATTTGGTGCGTGCTGCTGCGTGGTGATGATATCATGCTAAAACAACATCATCATTGATCTCATTGTGGTTTATGTACGTACATATATTGTAGGCGTCCAAGGTCGAGACATTAGTGGCCAAAGTCAGCAGGAAGCGCCACGTGGAGGCATCGCAGGTCAAGTTTGTCATTGATGGGGACGCGATGCACCCCCACCAACCGTTTCACGTACGTGACCACCTACTGCACAGTGATGTGTTTGCAATGACACTTGGGGTTGTGACATTACTAGTCGTACGATTTGGAAGGCGACGAGATCATCGATGTCAAACTGGCCACCGTGTGAACACACACAAAATCACTTGCAACATACGTGTTGGATACGGCGAGTTCTATCGTTGTACAGCGTTGGCAAGCCAGTGCCGTCGACTTTGCAACTCGTCACAGACACACACCCTGGCTGTTGATGCTGCTGCGACGAAATTACCCCCGTCACGAACGCACCTTTTGTGTTGGACCTGTAGATACTAAATAACAATGAACAAGATGTAAACTATGCAAACAATTGAGGTTGTTGTGGCTACATGGGGGGTTGAGGGGGCGTGTCGGCGAACCATATGCGAACGCTTCCATATAGTGTAGTATAAACATAACGAGTATATGTAGGTAGGCAAGTGGGGCTCTCCTATCGACATCGCGATTTCCAGGGAGAAGCCATCCACGCGCATCATCTAGTCAAAGACGTGGACTGCCACGATGCGCACTTCGGCGGGGGCGTGGTTGGTGGAGCGGCTGACAAACTCCAGCGACGTTTTCTTGGTGAAAAAATGACACGGGGATGGATCTACCATGTGCCTCCCATTAGCTCGGACATGCAGATGCACGCGGCGGTTCTTGTTTGCGCGGGCTTGGACATGGTACAGGCCAGTCTTAAGCACCACGATAGAGGTGGCATGTTGGCCAAGCGTAAACAGGGCGGGGGGGACGCTGGTGTGGACGGTCCATCGCACGGGGTCGTCCATCGCTGTCGAGAGGGTCGTGGCTACATGCAGCATGGGCGACGGAGGGAGGTATGGAAGGGGGGAAGTGGTTGGGCTCGTTCGATGCGGCTGTTGGGCTTGCAGAAAGTCCTTTTGCAGCACTTGCAGCTCTTGTTTGAGAGCACGCACTTGCGATTGAAGGGCCTCCGTCACCTCACTCGTGGACAGGGCACTCAGCCTTTTGGAGGGCACCTCTAGGAGCGTCAACTCGAACGTGTACGTGGCCGTGAATCCTCCAAATGCGGCCAACATGAGCACCAAATACGAAGATCGGTTCACAGGATGCACCAAATCGATCGTGTAGTCGTTGTCCTGGTTGGTATCCAAGTCCCTGCAGCTGCGAAGAGCGCGCTACGTAGATATAGCATCGTACTGTTGATGGAGATAATCATCGCAACGCGTACCTTGAGGGTAGTGGCGACGACGTTGGTCGGAAGTACGTACAGGGCTTCGGATGGAGTGTGGTTGCTCAAGTCCCAAATGTTGCACATCCTACCACGTTGTTCAGAGATAATGGACATATGTGTGGGGACATGCCAGTGCGCTTGAGTCTTGGTCGAGCTGAGTTCAATTCGGATGGGCGTCGTGCCATTCGTGGTCGTGATCTGGACGGTGTAGCGGTCGGCCGAGCACAGAGACGGAAACCGGACGTTTGCGATTTCCATCGTGTCTTCCGCTGGCATAGGGGCGACTCCGCTCTGACGAGGAGTCATGGTGCAATATGACCTTTGCTTTTCCAACGACGGGATGCAGCTGAGTTGCGACAGTTGCGACAGGGGTGGCACCCCGCCCCCCCAATGTAGCTACCCGCGGGCAACGGTTCTTGTAGCCCCTGAAAAGTTGTGATCAACAAGAAATATAAATGAGCTTGTGCTTTTGCATCTGATCGACTATCTCGCTCAATACGTACCTACTGGTGCCTACCAATCCACCATAACGAAAGGTGACACATGTCATTTCGCAGATAACGTTATACTACTTCGAACCCCCATAGGAAACCAGGATGCAAGCCAAGTGCTTTGCAGTACGATTTATTATCAATAGACTCGACTGTGTTCAAAGGTCGGACCGTTATCTCGTCGATTTCACTACTGGCAGCATGCTTGGGCAAGTATTATACGCTTCCTATCGAGGCTTTCACAATGGTTTCCAGCATGTCTTTGGGCAAGCGCTCCAGAACTTCGTATTGCTCGACTGGCCCACAGAAACTTGGTCTTCGTCGTCGTAGAATCGGACTGGCAACTTGCCATTCAATTTGCACCATACTTGGTTCTACTCGCGTACGTAGGTGAAGCGTCCACACACAAACAAGGACGTACCCTTGTATTCGAACCAGCGCTTGAGGGACGGGGCGTGGTACGTATCCAGCGCACTGATTTCAGCGCCGAGTTGCATCAACACCCGCACTGCATCTACAGATAGATGAATCCGTCAACCAGATCAAACAAGATATATGTCGTACCAAGCTGCCCAAACGCAAAGGCGTACACCAACGCCGGGCCTTCGTCCACGCGGTAGCCCAAGATGGTAGCTCCCCCTCGGACGACCAAATAGCGGATCAAATCGAGGTGGCCATAGATACACGCGTGTTGGAGCACCACGGCAAACTGAAAGGCAAAGTCAAAACACGAGGGCACAACGTCGGTCCCAGCAGGGGCACGGGTCAGCCCCACCCCCTTCCAATGGCGCAGCAGACACAACGTCATGGCTTCGAGGCCGCGATGGGCGGATTGCTGAATGGCAATGTCAATGAAGTCCCCAAAGTACTGGGATTGCACTTGGGTGTGGTCGAGAGGGTCTTCAATCGTGTGGACAATGTCGGACGTCAACAGAATGTCCACCACGTCGACGTGATTCCGAGCCACCGCCGTCATGAAAATGCGCTGGCGGACTTCCAACGTTCCCGCGCACAGCATGGGCATGTACCGCAAGATGCTCAGCACGTACGAGACGGTGGTCATGAGGCCAGAGGCAGCGGCAAACTCCAAAAGCGACGTCGACGGAAATGGCCACGTGCGGAGATTCAAATGGCGCGTCGCACTAGTGGGCGGCTGTCGTGCCGATTGCCCAGCGTTGGACGTCAAGAGGTGGGAAAACCAGCCAGGAAGAGGCGACCACCCCAAGAGCATGGCAATGTCAAACGAATCGGAGCTCAACAACGGGCTCTGGATGGCGCCGTGGACGTGGCTGCCGTTCCAGCACAGGTATTGAACCACTTCCACTCGACCTTGCATGAGCGCATAGTGCAGCGGCAGACACCCGTCTATCCCAGACACAACTGTCAGTGTACACCCATCATAACATGAGATGAAGTGCAATACATGAATCCTTGGTGTTGATGGTTTGGTTCAAGCAGCTATGGGTGGTCAAGAACGACAGCTGGCTGTACAAAGCGGCGTAGTGGACCAGTGTTCGACCATCCATCGACACAAGCGCTTGCATGTCTGGGGGGGTCATATTGAGCGTCAAGACGAGCCAACTGACTACGCGAAACGCGCCGTATTTGGCAGCGACGACCGTGATGGATTCGCCTTGCAGAGTTTCCAGTAACACGGCAGCCGGCTACGACACGAATAGTCACACAGGTAGCTCCACCACCAAGGCACCACGTACTTTTTGCAACACAAACTTCATGACAATATGCAACTGGTTGTATTTGGCAGCGAGCAATGCCGCCGTCCACCCCTTGGCCGTGCGCAGTTCAGCGCTCGCTCCGGCGGCTTGAAATGCTTCCAAGATGGCCAAATGACCTCGAATGGCAGCCACGTGAAGCGCTTGAGATGGGACCTGTTAGAGACATACGAGTAAAACACGATCGTAGAACACTACCAGTATGCTCTGTGGAATCCTTGACATTGAGAGCAGCGACGAGTTGGTCGGCCGGTACGCATCGAGTGAATACCTGGAACAGCCCCAAGTCCCCAATCCAGGCAATCAAGTGCAGGGGAGTTTGTCCTTTGCTGTCAGTCGTTATCTTCGATCCTACACATACATATACGATTTCAATACGCGTCAGGTGGTACTTGTTGGTATGATCTACCTTGCTGCAACAGATGCTGTACGACATGATGCTGGCCACATATGACGGCAAGATGGAGAACCGACCGACGACGTTTGGAGCTGTCATTTTGATTGAGCGCTTTTGTCAGTGGGATACTAAACAGCTGCAGCAAATGAAGTACAATGTGCCACCAATGAAAGCTGGCAGCAGCAACCACGATGCTGGCCACCACTGGCAATGAAACGGATACGTCCAGCACGGCCAGCAACGACGTCATCAGGCCTTGACAGTGTTTGCCTTGACGCGATTGAAGAACCAACACGAGGTTTGGCCACGCTGTAAACTCGAGGGGAATACTCGCCTACACAATTTTGCATTGAACGAAGGTTAACGAAATGCCATCCATGAAAGAGCGTACTGCAAGCAAGAGGTCGACAGCTCGAGCCTGGCCAGACAGAATGGCTGGGGCGTAGTGCATGCCTTTGAAGAACTTGGTTTCTTGCAAACACCAGCTTAATGTCGCGAGGTTGATAGGGCTGCTTTGCGTGCACGCTTGGCAGGTTTTCGCCTTCTGTTCGTCCGACAACAACGGCCACAGGTACTCTAGGACTTTAGTTCCTGTGGCGTCACAGCGTTGCGCGACCACCATCGCAGGCGATTGCATGTGGTTATTGACCACGTCCAGGGCCGCTCCAGCTTGGACCAGCGCGTGAATGGTTGGAATGTCTCCTGCTTTCGCTGCCAAGTGCAGCAGCGTTTGGTTGTCTTGATTCAGAGGCTGGTGCTGCAAATGGGCAATCCAGTACTGGATGCAGCGGTGGATGATACGCAATGGTTTGGTCGATTCAGCTTGGTAGCACGAAAACCCAGACAGGTTCCGCCACGTGCACGTTTCGTAGCCCCCGATTCGAACCACGTCGGTCATGTCGATCGAGTGCAGTGGCAACGACAAGCAGTTCAGCGTCCACGTATGATGGGCTCGATGTTGCAAGATCGCTGGAAGACACGACTGATGATGGGGCAAGTGCAACGCCAGCGCCAAAAACGAATTCAGGGCTCCGTGGATCGAAGCGTACCAGAGAGGGGACTTTGTACCAGGTATTTCCACCACGACCAAATCGGCCGGCACGCCTTGCCCAAGCAGCCGCTTCACCACGTTCGTTTGGTTGGCGGCAGCCGCTCGGTGCAAAATCAAACAACACGACGCCGCCCGTCGAATCCACGTGGCCACAGGATCCACTGCAGAATCCGACAATGTCAACAGATGCAGTAGCAACGGCCACTGGCTCTGCGACGACGCGAGGATGAAAATGCGCAACAGGTGGTCAAACGTGGCTCCTTCCATGCTGTGCCACGACGTTGTGATTCGCTGGACAACGTCGTCGCAGTGGCCGTTGAGCGCCGCGACGACGGTGCGCACTGTGGGCTTGGCATGCGCTTCGCTAAGCAGCTGGTCCACCACGACAGAGTCCCCAACGAGCGCAGCACGGTCGAGAGCAGTATGGCCGTCCCCACCCATGTCGGAAACTGCGACGAGGTTCTGGTGCAACAGTTGACGGACAAGCGGACGTTTTACGTCAGACTGAGCGGGTAGTCCGCACGCTGTCGCAAGGGGCAAGTGAGGGGCTTTGACTTGCACTGCGGCGGCATGGTTGTTGCAAATCCACTGCGCCAACGTCAAGTGCTCGTACTGGATGGCCAGCGTCAACGGCGTATGGCCGTGGTTGGGCGTGATGTCGTGAAGTGACATGCCAGCTTTGACGTACAATTGCAGCAGGTCCAGGGAGCCCCGCTGACACGCCACGTGCACCAGCGTCCACTGCACACGCGTGGCGAATTCCAGCTGCCGCACCATGCTGACGTGTTGGCTGAACTGCTGGCTGTCAAGGCGTCTCCCGACCACGTATTGCAGCTTCATCCAGCCATTGAGACCCCCGTCAAGCACGATCGCACGGCGCAATCTCGGCAGACTCTCAACCGAGCTGCCCAGCAAGTGCAACTTGGCGGCGGTGACCAACTGGCCCCGGGAGTATGCGAAATACAAGGGCCCAACTGCAAACTTGGCTGGCTGCACACGGCGGGCTATTCCCAGCGGCCTTGTCACATGCTTGACTTTGACGTTCGGGTTGACTCCGCTTGCGATGAGGGCGGAGACGATCGCGGTCTGGCCGGCGGCGGCGGCGTAGTGGATGGCTTCTTTGACGTCGACGTCGTCGCATACGCCTACATGGTTGTTACGACTCACTAGTGTTGAATCGTAGATGAAAATGTGACAGTGTACGGGGAAAAGGAATATGTCGCGCGGCCAAGAGTTGACTCGCAAGTGCCCAAAACCCCAATTCGCACGCTTTGGCAATGTCTGAAGCATACACATGCACTTTGACGGCTGCGTCCACGTCCTGCAGTTTCGTGCCCAGCATGTTGCCGATGGTTTGCCAAGTTCGCCATATTTCCCTATACACGTGTGAAAACTTGACAACAAGAGTACTAGTAGTAGTAGGTATCATTAGCTACCGGTGGGCAAATTCTTCCTTGGACAAGTACATGTGCTGGTTTTCGGCGAGGAGTTCCGGCTGGGTCGGTGGCATGTCGTACGTTGGAGATTGAAACACTCGAGTGGACACGAGATGCAACAGCAATGTCAACGGGGACCCCATGTCCATCGGTTCACGCAGTCGACTTTGGTGGCCAAACATGCCAACGGAACGTGACAGCGGGCACCACACGTTGACGTCTGCGCCACGGTGGAGTAAAAGCTGCACCACGTCGGGTTTGCCAGATCGAATCCCATAACAGAGTGGAGATTCTTCAGCACAGGCATTCAGCACCGCTCCACTCGCGAGCAGAATTTGAATTGTCGTGAGGTGGCCCCCAAGGCACGCCAAGTGGAGGGGCGAGTTGGCGACCTGTGCACTTTTCGAGGCAAAGTCTGGCGGAACCGTGTCCAGCAGCAGCTCCAGCAGCGCGTCATGGCCATAAAAGGCGGCACACAGTAGCGGGGACTCGCGGGCGTTGTTGGGCAAGTTCTGGTTGGCGCCGTAGTGAAGCAGGCATCGAACTACCGCGAGCGACTGGTGATTCGTTCGACATACTCGTTTGCATTCTTGGAGGAGGAGGGTGTTGCCTTGGGGGTCCAAGTTGTTGATCGACAGCAGTTGCGCTTTCGCGAGTTCATCCAGGCATTGCACAACCACACTGGAGTTGTCTGCGAGCCGCGCCACGAGGTGATGCGCCATGGGCTGGTTCTGGCAGTCGGTGGACAAGACCGACCATCCTCCGGGTGTGTGCAGCAACAGCTTGAACAGTTCAAAGTACGCTGCCGAGTGGGGCGTAAACAACTGGACGGCCCACCCTCGAAGCAAACATTCGGCACTGTGCTCAATCATGATGGTTGTGCCCATGTGGCGTTTCCAATACAACCCGAGCAAGTGGGGCGACTTCAACCGGTTCTTGGGGGCGTCCGTGGGGAGTGTAGGTATCAACAGTCGATTCGTGGCTGGACTGGCCCCCGCGGCCAAGAGCGCCGAGGCCACGTCCTGCTTGCCCATCAAACAAGCCACATGCAGCGGGGTGTACCCAAAGGCGTCTTGGATGTGCACCTACCATTTGTTTCATATCATGATCCTTCAAAGAAACCACATAGGATTGAGGATGTACGTTGGACATGCGATGGATCAGGTACAACGCCACACTTGACTTGGATGCTTCGATGGCCAAATGAAGTGCTGTTTTGCCGTTGATGTCTTGCAAGAGCGTGGATTTCGGGTACTGATGCACGACCAGCTCGACGATTTTGTCAAATCCACGGCGAGCGGCCACGTGGAGTGGCGTGGACCCACGCAGGTCTGTGGCAAACACATCGGCGCCATGGCGAATCAAGTAGTCGCATGCGTTGTACCGGCCCCGCTCACACGCTTCATGCAGCGCCGTTCGCTGCAGCACCGACATGGGAGTGTTGATGTCTGACACTTTTCTCGACTCGATCAAGTGTTGGATCCGCGGCACAAGACCCTACATACACCATCAACACAAACAACATGTTAGATGTGGTCGAAATCGAACGGTACCGCGCGGGCGGCTTGGAATATGTCGCCGAAAATCGACTGCTCCAGATCAAACATGGTCACGCCGTATGCATCCGGGACATGCCACCATTGCGCTGGCGTGCGATCCCACAGCAGATCCACCACCTGCTCAATCACAGTGTACTTGGTGAGCACATCGTTGGACTTGACCTTGTGGCGCTGGCGGTGGGCGGCATACAACGCCAAGAGCAGAGGCAGTTGGTGGTGGACATTCAATGCTGTCGTGGACGCGCCGTTCGTGAGCAACGCGCTGACTTCTTTCAATCGACAGCGACTCGCTGCGACGTGGAGGGGGGTGTTGCGCTGTGCGTCGCCGACATTCACGAGCGCGTGCTCGGCGAGGAGGACGTCCAGAAGGCGGTAGTGGCCGTACACGGCGGCATGATGCAGCATCGTGCGACCGAGCACATCGGGCACGTTGATCGCTCGTTTGTCCGCCAGCGTTTGGACGATCGCGTGCAGTAAATCCGTCGCGTTCTTGTGCGAGATGTCCATGTCGTCCAGCGGCGACGATGTCTCGGCCAGGGACCGAATCCACACCACGGGGAAACTCTGCACCTGGTCGCTTTCCAATGCCAGGGTTGTGGTTGTACTGGACCACGCATTGGGCAGCGTCGCGTGGCCATCCACGACGTGCCACTTTGCCTTAGTGTGCTTCACCTTGCTTTTCACGAGTCGTGAACGATGGCGGCCGGATGTTGGTATGTTCTGGTGGTTAGAGTCTTGATCTTCCAGCAGATCGACAATCATCGCCGAGCCCTGCACATCGGCCGAAGGGGCAGCGGCGGACGCCAGCTGGGTTTCCAGCGCCAAGAGACGCAGCTTGGACTGAACATGCGATAGCCGTGGGTTGTTGGACACGATGCGTCCATGTACGTCCTTGACCACCATTCCACGCATAGGTAATCGCAGTTGCTTTTTCAATCGATGGCAAAGTCGAGCGCGCGACGTCGACGCAAGGCGAGATTGGTCGAGTAACCAGTCGCCACACCAATACTGACTCGGGCGCCAGTACACGCAACATCGTCGCAGCCTACAAGAACGTCGTCACATATTTTATTTTTTTCTGTACATGGCCACGAGGCGTCTGTACCGGAAGTGGTGGTGTTTACTCACGGGCTGGATGGTTTGGACATGCACCGAGTACGATTCGACAATGTGGTCGTGATGGCGAAACTGAAACATCTGAGCGGGGCGGTCGTTTGGGTGGGGTACGTCGGGCGTTGCTTTGCCACGATACGATGGGTCGTCGAGATGCATGCCAGGTGTGCCGAGAAGGGCAAATGGGATCAAACTCCACGCTTTGACGTTGGGTTCGTTGAATTTGGCCACGCGTCGACCTACGACACGACGAATGAATGGATGGTGGTGAAAGCCATGGGCCGTGGGGCAGGTCTTGTTGTACCGTGAGACAGGAAGGCGAATTCTGGGGGTAGTACCACGGACAGCTGCGCCGCCGCCAGCTTGCGCAATCCGTCCACCGACGTCGCCTTCATCTGCGGCAACGAATCAAACTCGACGTACCCGAGAAAGGTGTTGGTCTTCTCAAGTCCAATGTACATGCGCGGCAGGTCTAGTCGAAAATGAGAAGTTCGACGAGAGGAACGGACCCAGGGCGCGCCGCACCTTGCCCCGTGCAGGCGCGGAGATACGAAGACAAGAGCATGTTGTTCAACGCCCACGTGCAAAACGATGCTTTGTCAATGCCATCCACACGCTTGGCTTGAGTGGAGATGCTCGATATGGCAATCTGTTGCGCCGTGTCTGGCATATTCACGGCAAACTAAATCATCACGAATGCAAAGTTGTTTGGGTTGAATTGTCAAGAAGTGCATGGAGTAGTACTACTACCGGTGGCGACGTCATCTTGACGATGCTGCGGGCAACGCCACCGAGAACTGGGGTAGATTGACATGATGAGTTGACAGACGCAACGAGTCGTGTGTATTGAATGGTCACGTACGTATAGACAATTCACTGCTGCTCAGTTGGCCTTTTCCTTGAACGTCGGCGAGATCAAACATGACTATGCTTGAAGGTGTCAGTTGCGTGGAACGACGGATTCCGCGATACATACAGGCAATTCTTTGAGGTAACGTTGCTTGACAGACCAAGATGAGACCGACAAAGACCTCCAAGGCATCAACGACAGGAACTGCTGGCGACACGCGAATGCTTTTCGGTGCAAACACTTTAAAGATCAGCGCGACAAGAGGGTCGGGCAATTGCCGTCCCAGGATTCTCGAGAGCTGCTCCATGTTGATGCAATACCGCAGCGTGAGCAGCTTGTACTTCATGCGGGCCACCATGACGTCCAATATGTTCCATTGACGGATGTACTTGCGGAATTCTCCGTGGACACGCAGCGATGACGGCGCCGGGCCCATCTCTCACGGACTGACGGAATTCGAAAATGTGACCTTTTGCAGAAAAATTGTTGAATTCAAATAGATCGACATTCAACGGTTTTGATTGGTCGAAGTTTGAATCGCCAGCGATTTCATTGGCGGCTTCCACACAACCGTTTCGGATAATTTCGCACCGTATCCGGACGTCTTGGTTTTACAGTTTATCATCACAGTTTTTCAAAATCCGGTCACTGGTCATGTCATCGTCGCCGACCGTGCCGCAGATCTATCGCCGCGTGCTGCAGCTTGCCAATAAGTTTCCCAGCATCAAGCAAAAGCAGCTAGTCCAAGACATCAAGCTCGAGTTCCACGAGAACAAGGCCCTCACAGACCCCGCCAAGATCAAGGAGAAGATCAACATTGCGATCAAGGGCATTCAACAGCTCAACCAGTATGTGGCATTGGACCCGAACGCGCAGAGTTGGTCTGTGGACATGGACAAGGACCCGTTTGGCCAGAACCACCCCGATCGGCCCGCCAGCATTAACCCATAAGACACCCACCCACACGTTGTTTGTAGTCGTATATTATCATGGCACACTTAGAAAAAATCCGCCGCGCGCGCTCGTTTCACGTTCAGCGTCGTGTTCTTCTTGACGTTGCTTGTGGCCGTGGCGACAATCTCCTTGACCTTGAGCACGCCCTTGCCCGTCGCCGGCTTGACCAGTTCCTTCTCCACCGACTTCTTCATGCGCTTCATCGATAGCTCGTACGGCAGCGCCTTGTTCGTGCCAAATCGAACCTTCTTGGACGCGTCCACGTCGGCGGTTTCCGCCACGACAGAGGAGGCCTTTCGCTTCTTGTCCGTCACGGCCTTGGCCTTGGCTTCTTGCTTGGAGCGGCGCTCGCAGTGGCCGCACATGCTCTTGTTCACAGGGACAAGTCCCTTGCCAAAGCCACCGCAGCTCGTGCATCGAGGGTACGCAGCAGCCTGTTCCTTCTGGGTCGTCGGGGCCTTGCCGCCCTTCTTGGGGGCCACGTCAGCAGTTACGTTTTTCGTCGTTGCCTTCTTCGTCTCGGTGGGAAGGTGCCCTTTGCGTGCACCCTTTTGGAGGGAAATTTCCTCTTTTTTGGGCACCTGTTCGTCTTTTGAGGGGGGTTCGACCGCTTTGATTGGTTTTTGAGGGGACGGGTCATGCTTCTTTTGGGGCTTTTGGGACTTTTGGGGGGATTTCGTTGGGGACGCGTCCTCTTTCACCTCCTTTTGGGGGGAAGCCACCATCGGGTCGGCAACATCGGCTGCTGCCGTGCCCTTGTTCTTCCGTCGCTTCTTCTTCTTTGACGACGAGGACGACGCTCCTTCGCCATCAGCTTCAGTCGAGGCAAGACGCTTGCGGTCCTTCTTGGCCGAGTCCACCTTGGTCGCAGCATACAACGCCGAATAAATACTGTACAAAATATTGCGGTTGCGGTCTTGAGTCTCGCTACAAGCCAAACAACATATTGATCATTTGAATATTGTCGATTTGACACAAATTTGGGGAGGGGTGCAATCGAATCGCGCCGACCAAACCGATCCACAATCGATCTGATGGGTTGAATTTCATTGAGAAATGGGTTTTGATTGGCTAATAATTTTTCTGAGGTAGCCAATCAAATCGATTTAAATTTCAACGAGAAACCACGCCACAACACGAAATTTCACTCGAAAGCACAATACAATGAGAACAACCTAAATCGACAGACAATCGATCGACCAATCAAAACCCCCAACACGAATCAAGCCGACCAATCAAATACACCGTCGATTCTTAATGTGTAAATGACTTTACAAATAGTGTGAAGGCACAGACAGTCACACGTTTTACATACAACAGCCAGTACAAAACAATTGATCGATGATTGATTTGGCCAACCACATATGATATTCAAATTTGGGCAGAATCACGGACAATAACACAGTATCCTATGTACACATATGTCATAAGTCTTACGCAGCAGCAGCCAAGTCGAAGATACGATGCTGCACCTCGGCCAACTTCGCAGCGCCAAACACCTTGGCCTGTGCAGCGGGGTCGTTGTCGTCCTCGTTGTCTTCCGAATCGGTCGTCGCGACGGCGTCGACTTCCTTCAACGTGTCTTGAAACTGGAACTCGGTCAGGAGGACCCTACCACCCACCACGTACTGAGTCCTTTTTGCATTATAGTTGGACGTACTGGAACACCATGTCGTTGACACGTTTGGTCACGATTCTGTCGGTTTCGGTGCTGATGAGCGTGAAGAACGGCTCGAGCAACATGACAAGGTTTTCAGATGGCACGGTCGCGCCAATCGACTTGAACAGCTCTTGGACGTACACGTCGCACAAGTGCAAGCGGAGGCCGTTGGGCAGTTTGCTGAGGATTTCGCTGGACATGTGGGTGGAAAACACTTGGGCTTGGTCCCATTCCGATTGAAGGAACTGCGACGTGGTTAGACACACGGGAAGGAGCATTTTGGTAGTTACCTGGAAGCTCTGGTACAGAATCTTACGAATGAGCGAGTAAAACTTGTCCAGACGAAGGCCGTCAATGCCGTGCCATTCACGGTGAATCGTCTTGAAAAAACTGTGGAGGAAGCGCATCTTCAACGACGAGTCTGGGAACGCATGCATCAATTGCGACAAGTTCTCGGCGAGTTCGTTCTGGATCTTGGGTTTGTCACTCATCCACATGCCTAGAAAGGTCATGAGACGACGGTATTATAGGGGGGTCATGGACACACAGTAGAACAGCGCCTTCCAGATCTTGTCCAAGTCCAAATCCGACCATTCCTTCTTCTTCACAAGGTACTGCGTCAAGCTTTTCACGGCCTTGTCACGCACATGCTTGTCTACGCAAGAGAGATCCTCGTGAGCCATCCATCTCGTCACCGTCAACTGAACCTGTATGCGCGAGCTTTTGTCCAAACTTGGAGGCGGCAGGGAGGTCCATGATGATGGCGACTGGCTCAACGATATGTATGGAGTTGTTGATTCTGTATTCGAGGTGTCCACCAATCACATCCAACGGACCAATCACACGGCAGTATGCAAACCTTATTGTTCCCATCCACCAATCACCGAGCTGCATTTCGCGCTACTGTTACCGACAGCCTTAGCAACCAACCACAGGAACGCGTGACGATGCTCCAGCCGCATAAAGTAAGTCGACGCTACGCTAGCACCTGGATCAGTCTGTTCACGACATGTATGGCCTCATGAACGAATGGTTGAGCGCGGGCTCGGTTCAAACGAGTTGTGTGTAGGATAATTTTCTCAGCAGCGACTACAGGTAACCAACACGTGAGCGATGACCACGCATCCAAGACAGGGCTGCTGCTTTGTGCTACTGCATGGAAGCGGCGCGGCTGTCAAGAACTACTATGTACTTGGAGGATAACAGCAATCGGTACATGAGTGAGAAGTAGCAGAGGACATTCGACATCCATGGTGAAACGGCATACGTCAAATACTGTAATGTCAGCCTTTCTGGAAATCGAACTTAGCTGGGTTACCTGTTTTCGTAAGGTAGTTTGAATCGAATTTAACCGGCACGCACTTTAATGAAATTCAAGTGTTCATCGCATCGACTTTGCAACATGTTTGAGCGGCAGGTGACCGGACTGCTCACGCAGCTACTGGGCAACTACGTCGAGCCCAGTTGCTTTCGGCATGACAAGGTAAACGTCGGCGTGTGGAGCGGTTATGTTGTCCTCCAGCACTTGGAACTGCAGCGCAAGATCTATCCCACCTTGGGAGTTGCGGTCGTGCGCGGCGTGCTGGGGCAGGTCACGATCAAAATCCCCTGGAATCGTCTCGTGTACGACTCGGTGCTGGTGACAATCGACGATGTGTACATCTTGTTGCGCAACGTGAATCGCGAGGACGTGGTGCCGCCGACTGCAGAAATGGAACAGATCCTCAAGAAGAAGCTGATCGAAGAGCTGTACATGCAGAAACTCGAGACCGACCAAGGCGGCGGGTCCGTCGACGACAGTTTTCTCCTTCGTTTGCGAACCAAGATTTTGGACAACTTGGAATTCCACATCCGTCGCATCCACATTCGATTCCAGGACGCCACGAGCGGGGACCATCCGTTTACATTTGGACTCACGGTAAACGCGACCTCACCATGCATGTTCTTTCTCGACACGTTCAAGTTGTAGATGGAATCGCTGCATGCGCAGTCGACCAACTCCAACTGGCAGCCCACGTACGTCGACTCGACGTCTTCGAAAGAGCCGATGATTTACAAGTCGTTTGAACTGAACCACTTGAGCATGTACCTCAACCCCGACTGCGCGCTGCACGGCGACCCGTTCTTCGACGGCACTTCCTGCTCCCTCGAGCAGTTCACGGATGCATTCTCTCGCACGATTCCCATGCGTCTGGATGTGGCGCGGCCCCAGCAACTCACACCTCGAAGCGACTTTCCAGACAAGCATCATTTCATCCTCAAGCCCGTGAACGCGTCCGCCCACCTCAAGACGAAGCGAGATCCTACGGCCGCCCACGACAGCCACTACCCGACCGTGCCTACGCTCGAACTACAAGTGCTGATCGACGAAGTGGCCCTTCAGCTAGAAGAATCGCAGTACTGCGACCTGCTGTTCCTCCTCTCGGCCCTGAAAACCCCCCACCAAGCGCAAATGTACGACAAGTACCACCGCTTTCGCCCGCTCGTGTCTGTATTTGAAGCCCCGCGGGCGTGGTGGCTCTACGCCATCCAATGCATCCAAAGCGACGTCGCCAACAAGCGCACGGGGTGGTCGTGGGGGTACATGAAGGACCGGCGCGACGATCGGCTCCAGTACGTGGCGCTCTGGCAGCGGCTGCAGCTCGCGGCCATGCCCGAGCATTTCCTAGGCGATGCACAAGCCGTCGCGCTGCAGTTGCAAGTGGACGCCATCGAATCGAGACGCAGTGTCGAAGATGTGTTGCTGTTTCGGTACTTGGCGGACGTCGAGTTGAAGCAACATCATGCAGCAAGTACGACGACGACGACGACGGCGGCGGCGGCCGTGTCGTCCTCGTATTCATTGTGGAACCTGGTCAAGTGGACCGGATTGGACTACTCGTCTGTGAAAGAAGCTCAAGAGTCTGGCCAAGAACTCGAACGACAAGAACTGTATCGCATTCTAGGGTATGTGTCGAACCAAATAGCGAGAACTTTTGACATGTATGCGTTGAACTTGATTGAATTTTTGGATATATTTGTTTACTTAGGGTGAAAATCTGACCAAAATCTTCGATATTTTGACAATTTCTTACAATCGGCATAAAGTCAAAAATTCTCTGTCTGGGTCCAAAATGTGGAGAATTTGATATTTTGCCAAATGTCCAATATCGCGTGTTTTTGTCCAAAATAGAAAAGACGTACCTGAGTTTGTTTCCAAATCTATTTTTTCATCCAGACAGTCAAAATAGGTGACAACCAAATTGTTTGAATGACTTTGAAAACCTTTTGATATATATTATTAATTGGGCAAAAATGGGCATGTTATTAGTTCGTTATATGGATAATAATGTTTACATATTTCTGGCAGGTATGACCCGACGGAGAAATCGGTTCCTTCGACATCGTCGACAGAGTTTTCGGTGATCTCGATCCAGCTGAACCAAGGATCCATTGCTCTGCTCAATGACCCTGACACAAAGTACCTCCGGACATCCAGCCAATACACTCGACGGTACAACCCGCAGACGTTTTTCATGGCATTGTTCGCCCAGGTACATCACAATATATTACCCTTTTACCCAAAATTTGGACTTTTGTGCTGATTCTTTGCCAAATCAATCGATCTATACTTTGTACTGACTTTTGTAAAGATCGGCCAGTGTCACACTAATTTCAGTCACGTACTAATTCAGTGTTGAAATGGTCGAAGAGTGAATTTGATTGGCTACTTGATTATTGATCTGGGTTTTGATTGGTCGTATATCGATTGTCTGCCGATTTGGTTTTTCTGCTCATTCGATTGTGAGCATCCCACTCTCCAATTTCGAATCGAATATCTTGACAATATATATATATATACTTCAGGATATATCTACCGGCGCTGATATTCTGTTGAAAGGTGCACACGGATATTGTCCAGAGATCGGGGGAGAACATGAATATGGAAGTGAGTTTGCAGACGGTGGAGCTGTATGACGAGAGTATGGACGGGTACTGCATTCTCAAACGGCGCGTGCCCGTGTCCAATTTAAATGTCGAGATCACGATGGTCGCGCCCGTGTTTCGGCTCTCGTACGAGAACGGCCAGCACCAGCAAACGCTCAAGCTGTTCATGGAGCCCCTGGAGGTCATTTACTCGCCCACGGCCATCTGCTGGGCGCACTTGAGCACGTTTTCGACCGCCCCCGAGGCTTTGGGGTTGTGGGCCGAAATGGAAATGCAAGCGCTCAATGAGTTTGTCAACGTCAAGGCGCGAACCGAAGCCAAGGTCGAGTACGCGATGGCCCATCGCATTCCAATTGTCGTCGACGTGCGCATCCAGGTTAGTGAACGACACACATGTCTTTCTATGGCCGAATAACCTGCCAAAAGTGATGAAAGCACTCAAAATCCATTTCATACTCCATGACATGTGTGTGTATATTCGATTCATTCAAGGCGCCAGTGATCATCTTGCCATCGTCCGACGGAGAAATGCTACAAGGAGCCCGCCTCATTTTGGACTTGGGTCATGTGCATTTCCGCACGGAGCGATTAAGCAACTTGAACGTCGACATCACGAGCATCAGCACGACCACCGTGGGGAGTGGCCATCACCAACGGGCGGCGGCATCGGTCATGATGACCAACAGCACCAACTTTTCCAAACAATTGACCGACGAAGCAGAATCCGGCGAAGGTTTGTACAACTACTTTAGGAGGTTGGGTTCTTTTGCGTTTAAATTGGGATGGTGATGACATCCGTCGGTCGATTTGTTATTGTGTTTTCGAGTGAAATTTCGTGTAGTGGCTACCTCAGATGAGCTCAAAATTATTAGCCAATCAAAACCCATTTCTCAATGAAATTCAACCAATCAGATCGATTGTGGTTCGGTTTGGTCGGCGCGATTATTCGATTGCACCCCCTCCCCATATTTGTATCAAATCGACAATATACAGAATACAATTTTTTGATGTGAAATGTATCACACTATTTGAAGGTTGCAGGAGTATGATTTTGGCCATTTGAAAAATAGTGTTCTGGGTTTTGATTGATCGGTCGATATTGTCTGAGATGTGGTTCATTGAGCACAATTCGATTCGAATTGACACTAAGCATCTTGGGCAGGTGCGACACGGTGGAAAGAGGAATTCTATGACAAGTTTACGTGCGCCATGACCAATTTGAACGTGATGCTGCTGCCTCCGTCGGTGCCGTACTCGCCCGAACTGTTGATGCACTCGACGACGCCGTTCAGTTTGGTGGACCCGTTCCACATCAACTTCACCATGCGAAAGTCGGTGCTGCCACTAGATGCGACGCTGTACCAGCTCTACTTACATGTCGACCTCCCGGCGCTCACGCTGCACGTGTCCATGGGGCAGTATCGCCATTTGACCAATGTGCTCGCTCGATTCAAGCACCAAGACCCGACTCGTGCCGCCTCGACGGGTCCGTCGTCGGCCCTGCTCACCCCGCGGTTTCCCCCGTCGTCGCCGCCTCCTTGGGATGCTTGCAACCCCACGGGCGAAGTCGAGACACAAAGTGTCATGAGTGATGACACGTGGTTCAGTGTCGAATACGGAGATAACGACGGACAAGGCACCGCCATGGACGACGGCCGTAGCATGTCGCTTCCCTCGGGGGGGTTGCTTTCGTCGCACAGCTCCATCATCGTGACCGACCCGTCCGTGATTCCACTCGTGGTCGTGCCTCCTCCTCCCCCCCCCGCCGTGGTGCCAACAACCGACCGACCCCATCCACCCACGACGGCCGCCCCGGTCCGAGGGCTCAAAAAAGTACTCGACCGACGGGTATGCGTGTGCACAGTGACGATTCCCATCGTCCAAGTGCACTTTCAAAAGGCCGACGAGGACGCGGCCGCCGGACGGGTCACGTGTGTGCTGGAAGGCATCAAGCTGCGATTCGCCAAGCGTACACTATCGACAGCGCTGCGCCTTCGCTTGGGGTCGCTCGCCGTCGACGATCATGCCGACAACTTTGTCCCGATGCACCACGTGTTGTTCTCGTTAACTACGCAGCCAGTGTTGCCGTACACGTCGCTACTACCCAAGACGGCGCGACGGCGCGGGCGGCGGCAAAAGGTGGCCCATCGGTTGCCGCCGACGTCGTCCGTCGAGTCTGCGGATGACCTGCTGGACATCAACCTCACGAGCGAAATGCACGACCCGACCGAGCTGGACGTGACGTTTGGCCATTTGCACGTTCAATTCGACCAATCCCGGATCGCAGCGTTG
The DNA here is from genome assembly GCF_000520075.1 of Aphanomyces astaci. Taxonomy (NCBI): domain Eukaryota; phylum Oomycota; class Saprolegniomycetes; order Saprolegniales; family Verrucalvaceae; genus Aphanomyces; species Aphanomyces astaci. The sequence continues at coordinate 501,755 of NW_009798278.1, forward strand.
GCGGCGTTTGTCCTCCCGTTGGTCCACCCGACGGCGATCGAGGACCCCAAGGATGGAGCGTTCATACCGCCGTTGAGTTTGAACGATGACATGTCGAGTCCCCACGACGGCGGCGGTCCGCCCATGAGTCTGACGGAATCTGTCCGACTGGATTTGGAAAAGGCAAGACATGCGCTGCTCCATCAAGCCAAACAAGACGAGCAAACTGCCGTGTCGGAAAACGTGTACAACGTCAAAGTGCACATGCGGTCGCTCTCGATTTGCTTTAGCAACCACATGGACGATCCGTTGATGTCCATGGCGCTGCTGGATGCCCGTCTGGATGTGACACTGGCCCAAGGATCTGTAGCTGCCACAGGTTGGTTTGACTTACCTTGTTTTACGTTGTCAATGACGGCGGTATATATATATATATATATTGCTTTCAGCCAAAATGTGGATTTTTCGGCTGAGTTACCAAATCTATCGCTCGATTGCTTACTGATTTTTGTGTGTAAAAAGTGTCGCCCTCAGTCATACACTAATTCGATGTGGAATGGTTGAAGCGAGGATTGGATTGGCTAGTTGATTCATGTTTCTGTTTTGATTGGTCGATCGATTATGTCTGCCGATTTGGTGCTGCTCGATCGATTCAGCACACCTTGCTCCAGTTTCGAATCGACTTGACATTATATACAACATATATATATATATACATACATATTGTCGATTTGATACAAATTTGGGGAGGGGGTGCAATCGAATCGCGCCGACCAAACCGATCCACAATCGATCTGATTGGTTGAATTTCTTTTAGAAGGTTTTGATTGGCTAATAATTTTGAGCTCATCTGAGGTAGCCAATCAAATCGATTTAAATTCCAACGAGAAACCACGCCACAACACGAAATTTCACTCGAAAGCACAATATATATATAAACCTTGTGTGCGTATAGGACGCGTGGGAAACATCCAAGTGATCGATCTCGTGTCGTCTGACCAACTTCACATGAAGCGAAAAGACAAGCGGTTCTTGTTTCAAGAAGTGGTTGGGCTGGCTGCGTCCCAAGACAGTGCGGTTCCTTCCCTCGCTACGGCAACATTAACCCAAACCACTGACCAAGGACATGTCCACCTCCACGTCGAGCAAGTTCGGTGTGTCTTGTCTACGAGGTTCTTGCTCAAGCTGTTGCATTACGTGTGCGAAGGGCCGCTCATGGACCTACTTCGTCACCCGACGCAGTCGCTTCGTCCTATGCAACCATTTGCCCTGTCGCAGCACTTGGGTGCGAATTACCACGTGCGGAATCCAAATATGCAGCACACCCGTGGCCCCGCTCGAGACGTGTTCTTCTCCCCCGCCTTGACGTTTGACGACGTGCCCGTTCATAATGATCCTCCACGCCCCGCGGCCCTCGATGTGCCGTCATCAACGATCAAGTGGACTCTGGATGTCGACATGCATGACCCGTTCTTGGTGATTCCACTGCACAAATCGGCCAAACATGCATCGTTGGAGCTCACCCACGGCGTTGTGCTGCAGCTCGGACGTATCCGGGCGTCGTGGAGTCCGCTCAAGGTACTTAAGTTTCTGGTCTCGATATATAGAGAGGAGGGGATTCATATCGTTTTATATCTTTATTATTGCATTCTTTGGTGGATATAGACCAGTGTGGAAACAAACAAGTTGGTGCTGCGGTCGCTCCACGACGATTTTGAGTTTATTCGGCCACTGCATGTGCACTTTGCACTGGACCACCCTCGGCATGTGCGACTGCACGTGTCGGACTTGCATTTTCAGCTCAGTGAAGTGCACGCAGCGATGCTCGTGGAACTGTATTTCCAAGGATTCATGCCATTAGCTCTATACAATCACACCCCCGTCGTCGCATCCTCATCCCATCGTCACCAGTTTACCACGACATCGGAGGCGGCCTGGCACGCGGCGGTGACTTGCGATGCCGTCGGGGTCTCCCTGTTTACCGTGCGGACGACAGGCGACAATCTCGTGCAAGCCGACGGCGACGACGATGATGATCAGGCCCCGCACTCGTCTCACTGGGGGTTGATCTTGGATATGTTTGCGCTCCTTCCCCACGACACGACGCCCGTGGCCACGTTCACTGTGCACGGCATCCAAGCTACTGCCAAGCACGACCCGCACCACCTTACGTCTGTGGACGTGACGATTGCCCAACTGGAGCTCCAACACTCGATCGTAAGTCCAGGCTGCACGTTTCAATACCGCCACCACACCGCAAAACACAGCCACTCGTGGTCGTGCGACGCCCAAGCGATCCAATTGGTTGTGGCCCCAGACTTTATCGAACGGGTGGTCGTGGTGGGGGTCGAAACCGTGTCGCATGTCGAGCATACGCTGACCCGGCATCAAAACCAAACAGCCACGTCGGAATTGGCGTCGTCAGTGTACGACGACACAGAGTCCGAGTACCAGTGGACGGAGCGGGGTCGCAGCAACAGCATCGCGTCCAGCATCCACGTGCTCAACGCCCCGCCATCGGTGGCAGTGCCGACGACGTCGTGGCAGTTTGAAGTGGCGTGCAAACTGGTGCAGATCAAGTTGGGGTCGCTTGTCCTGGCGGGGCAGTTGGCACTCAAGCAAGACCCGTCGCAGCTGTTTGTGCGGCTGCAGCATGTGCTCGTCAAGAACACTACGTCCCCCCACGGCGGCGGCGGGTCGAATAATCTCCTACATCCGTTGGAGATTACCCTTCGCCACCAACCGCACTTCCCCATCGATGCGGCCCTCCAACACAACCTTCGTCCGTACCACACCCACGAGCCCGACACGCTCTTGTACACGTCCGTCCAGTGCAGCCCCGTCTCTGTGAGCGTCCATTTGCAAGACATGCATGCGATCTCAGACTCGATTTCCACGCTCACGACGCTCGTGGACGACCTAAAACGACAGCTGCGACAGGCCGACGTGTTTCCCCCCAGCTCATCGGGAGAAGGAATCCCCCTCAACAATAGTGACCGTCTGCAGTATTCGTTGCTGCACCAGTTGTCCGAGGAGGACCGAAAGCACTCCGACTTGCACGGCGGCGGCGCTGGCCATGTTATATCCGCAGTACACGTGTGGCGCCATGTGTGCATCGACCTCCCTTCAATCCAAGTGAGCGTCGAGGGGCACGCCGCAGCGTCGTCGCTGCTTTGCCTCGACATTGAACCGAATGAATTCGAGTGGATTCACACACCCCACGTGCGCTCGTTGACGTGGAAATGGCATGTCCATGCGACGTACCTAAACAATCGGCTGCTGAGCATGGAACCGGCCGTGGAGCCCATGACTGTGCACTTGAAATGGTGGCAAGTGGTGGGTGCGACGCCGCTGCAGATTGAAGTGAAAAGTGTCGACGAAGTCAAACTCAATTGCACGCACGCGCTGCTGGACACGATGCGGCTGTTGACGCGCATGACGCTGGAAAAGGAACTGGCGTCGTGTGTGCTCAAGAACGACACCGGTGTGACCTTTCAGTACGACGAACTATATTTCCCTTGAACAATGTGAACCAGTTGTTGCGTAGGGTGTGGACAGCGTCGGGTCCGCAAGAGATGGGTCCTGGCCTCGACCTGCCGCTCCAACCGTCCACGACATTGCACCTCCGGTTCCCAGAATACAAGCAACTGGAGATTCCGACGTCGGAACTGGGCAGGCGGGTGTACCGTCTATCGTCTGTGGCCGTCGTGGGGTCGTCCGCGGTCGACTGTGTGGTCGACATCAGTGTCCAGCACGGATGCAAACTGATCGTTGTCCAAAGCACGTGGCTCCTCGACAACAAAACTGCGACACCGTTGCACGTCCAGCTGATCTTCCCCACCGGCGGCATCATACCCCGTCCGCCGTACCATTGCACGTTGGCGCCGCAGCAGTCGTTGGCCGTGCCCATGTCACTCGTGTCGTTTCGGGGCACCCACGTGTACGTCAAGCCGGACGGGGTGCAGACGTGGACACTGGTGGACGCTCAAGTAGTACACTGCGGCACCTCGTTCGTGCTGTATGCGACGTGGACGGACAGGTCGAGTACGCGTCGGGTTCTGTCGTTTTGCGCCCCGCTCGTGCTACACAATGCACTGCCGACCCCCATGGAATACCGCCTCACGCGAGCTCCGGGGCGCTTTGAATCGGGCAAATTGGATGTGGGGGAGAAATGTGTGTACCATAGCAGCGAGCACGACGGCCTGACGCTGGAAATTCGCACCAAGGGCTTCTCGTGGAGCCAGTCGACGGAGCTGGCGGCCGGCACCATTTCCATGCTTGACCCGATGAACCACAGTGTATTGTTTGTCACGATCGATGTCGACACGTCCAAGGCGGCGCAGTGGGAGGTCTCTGTGTTTGTCCCGTACTGGATCCTCAATCAAACTGGGCTGGACTTGGAATACCAGCACGAACTTGCGTTTCTCGGCACGGAACACATCAACCCGTTTGCGGCCGGTATATATATATATATATTGTGCTTTACCCAAACTTTGGACTTTGTGCTGAATTGCCAAAATCCATCGATCGATTCTTTGTACTGGATTTTATATGTAAAATAGTGTCCGGGGGTGATTGGTATCACACTAATTGGAATCACACACTAATTCGATGTCGGTGATGGTGTCCTGCAATCGGATTGGCTCCATTTTTCTGCCGATGTTTCTTGTGTACATATTTGATTGTGTCGATTCATTCTCCATGTCGCTCCAGTTTAAACACAACAATATATATATATATATATATATCGAAACGATGTGTATATGATGTGGATATGTATGGCGTAGGCCAAGCCATGCCTAAAGCGTCGTTGGCCGACACAGAGTCCGTGGTGGTGCCCCCAGCGGCCGTGAAGCGAAAGCATCAGCTTTTGCCGTCGATTCCTCCGAACCGCGGCCTCTTGGACTTGATTCCAAAGAAGGTGTCGATCGCGTCGACGAGTGCGCCGCTCCTGGCCGTATGCCACACCCACCAACGCCACGGCATATTGAAGATGCAATTGCGACTCAAAGGGAAAAGTGCCGCATGGTCGAACGTGATTTCGTGTCATATCAGCGGCGCCACGGGTTGGTTTGCCGTCATTTCACATCAATAAATAATGTACTGGTGACAACCTTTTATGTATATATTGTAGGCGAATGCACGGTGCGAGACCACGGGCACACGTACGTGGTGGGGTTTGTGCTGGAGCATGGCCACGGATGGTACGACCGCACCCAAGTGCTCACACTCGTGCCGCGCTTCCTCCTCATCAACGCCCTGGACGACCACGCATTGGACGTTCTCATGGACGAAAGCACGTCGACGTCGGCGACGTTGGAGCGCCACGCGCAGCTGCCTTGGCACTTTGCCCATGCCCATCATCGCAACACGATTCGTATTCGGTTTGCCGCGCCAGGATGGGTATGCATATCCTGTTGTCAGTGGAAATTTATACTTCTTTTACCCTAAATTTGGACTTTAGTGCTGGTTGAGTCGCCAAACAACGTATCCATCGATTCTTTGGCTTTTGAATGTAAAAACGTCCAATGTCACATTAATTTCAGTCGCACACGAATAATTTAATGTTAAAATGGCGGAGAGTGTATTTGATTGGCCACTTTGGTGAGTGATTCTGGGTTTTGATTGGTCGATCGATTGATTATCTGCCAATTCGGTTCTTCTGTTCATTTTCGATATTGAGCACCCCCCTCACTGGAATTTCAAATCGACTACTTGACAAGAACAAAGATGCGTTCAATCTAACAGGGGGTTGATTGTAGGTGTGGAGTGGCGCGCTTCACTTGCACACGACGGGGGACCAGACGTTGCGACTGCGCAACACTGTGGACCGCACAACATACTTGATTCGCATATCCATCAAGCTAGAAGGTACCCAACCATCGCCACAATATCATATTATTATTTATATATATCATCATGATTCGGTGGTGTGTGACGCTGCTCATCGAGTGACGATCCTGTAGGACCCCAATACCGCATTGTGTTTCGCAGCTCGACCAACGTGCCACCGTATCGCATTGAAAACTTTTCGCTTGAAACGATTCGCGTACACCAGTCTCGCGTGCGCATTTCCGACATTTTGCTGCCCCATCAAACATGCGAGTACACGTGGGACGAGCCACTCAAGCCGCACCTGCTGGTCGTGGACATGCTGCCGTCGCAAGCGGACGACAACAGCCGACCGATCCGCATCGGCGTCTTCTCGATGGACGACATTGCCACGTTTCCGACCAAGTCGCTGGCCGTCGAAGTGCGCGCGGACGGCCCCACGCGGGTATTGCGCCTAACCGACGTCATGACGCCGTTTCCAAGGCCCCCCATGGGGAAGAAGGAGCCCGCAGGTTGGTATTTGGTTTATACCTCCACGATACTTATAATTGGCATTTGTCGATGATGCGCGAACGCCACCTCTACGTATATATATGATCGATTCATTCATGAACGTGGTAGGATGGCAGCAATACGTCGGGAGCCCCGTGGTGGAGTTTCAGTTGAAATTGCACAGCCTAAGTGTGTCACTGGTCGATAGCAAGCCGAGCGAACTGGTGTACGTGTCGTGGAACACGGTGGCTTTTCAGGCCACGTGGACCGAGCACATGGCCCAACTGGCTCTGCACGTGTCGGTCCACTCCATGCAAATCGACAACCAAGTGCGCACAACGCGGTACCCCGTGCTGCTCAACTTTACAGACTCCCCCGCCCTCGACGCAACCATCGTGCGCGAGACAACGTACACAAGCATCGAGTTCCTTCGCTACGTGAACGTGATGCTGCAGCCCATGCACTGGCGCATCGATGGCACGCTCATCAACCAACTTGCCGCCATGTTTGTCAGTCCAGAGGACGTCCAGCACAACACGGCGCCGACGCGCGAGGTCTTGATTCTCCACGTGGCGTCGTGTGATTGGTCAATATTTTTTGTTTGTAGGACCGTGTGCGGGATTTTGATGCGTCGATTGTGGGCCTCCTGGGCGTACCCCGAGAAACCACCGTGTCCAAGAAATTGTACTTTGAAAAGTTTGAACTCGCGCCTATCCAGGCGTCACTGAGCTTTGCCACGAGCAGCAGCAGCACCACCACAAGCAGTAGTAACACATATACCACCAATGCCGTGCAAGTGGCCGGCGTCCGGCAAATCCTCCAGGCTGCGGGCAAGACCCTCACCAAGATTCACAATGCGCCGCTGCACTGGCGCGCACTTCGGTGGCAGCACATGTTTGTGCCGAGGGAAACCATGTTGAACCAAATGAGTTTGCATTACCAGCACGAAGCGTACCGCCAAGCGTACGTGTTGCTTGGGTCGGTCGATGTATTGGGCAACCCCGTCAAGGTGTGGCATAATTTACGTGGGGGCCTCGAATCGTTTGTGTGGGAGCCCCTGCGAGGGTGGCAAGAGGTAAGAAAAATATTATCAAACTCGATCTATTATGAAATTGGTTAATATGTATTGGAAACATAATATATATTTTAAAAATATTCAAGGGAACTGATACATTTCTATATCGAAAACGAGGATATTTCCTGCGAAATATGGATGGATACATGTATTCATTGGTATTTCGCTGGGCCGTAGAGCCCGCAAGCGTTTGGGTTTGGCCTGGTGAAAGGAACGTCGTTGCTGTTCCGAGCCTTTGTGTACGCCATCTTGGACTTCAACACTCGCATTGCCAGCAGCATGCTCTTGGGGCTCTCGGATGCATGCCATCGCATCGACACGTACACGGGGTACCCCGTTGCCAAGACATTTTACCAAGATATTGCCCAAGGCGCATCGGGTGTCGTGGTAGGTACATACAGTAGCTACCTGTCAAACTCCAAAATTTCTATTTTACAAAATTATACTTTTTTTTATTTTTTTAAATTATTATTGGTCTATTATTGATATAATTTGTATTTTAATTTTTATTGGTGCTATGGGAAAATCCGCTCAAGTTTTTTTACATATATGGTTACCTGATGCTATGGAAGGACCTACACCAGTTTCAGCTTTAATTCACGCAGCAACAATGGTTACAGCTGGGGTATATTTAGTGGCTAGATGTTCTCCTATTTTTGAATATTCAGTATTTACTTTAAAAATGATTACGACAGGGTCCTTATTCAATAGATGTTATTCTAATTGTCACATGTACCTATGGTAGGTGAGTCCCATGCACTCGTACGACGTGCAGGGCTGGAGTGGCATTTTGCCTGGAGTGTTGGCCGGCATGCTCGGACTTGTGCTGAAACCGCTGCGGGGGTTCACGCAGGGGTTCGTCAACACCACCACGACGTTGAGGTCGGTTGCGAAGAGCTAGCTAGCTAGTATACAATATATAAATCCTTGAGATATTTGTCGTAGGGATGGGATCCAACATGACACGCAAGCGTATGTCATGCGCATGCGACCGCCACGGTAAGATGGATGGATTTTCAACGTTCGAGTACATATGTGTTTGTCTATATTTTATATATAAATAGATTGATAAGTATATTTTTTATATAGACTTTGATTTCATTAATATTTTAGAGAATTTTTGTCTATATTCATCAAAAATCTATGTATATATATAATTATTTCAAGGTGCTGTTCCATGAACTACTACTATTGAAGAAAAATATACTTTTTTTAAATAATTGAGATCAACTATTATCTAGAAATTATGTCAATGCTAGTTATAGTATTAAAACGAGAACCGTAGATACATCGACCCGCGCACGCATTTGCTCACGTCATACTCGTACGTGCATGCGTCGGGAGAAGACATCAAGTACGGGATTGTCCAGGCCCGGCATGAAGATTACGTCGGCCACATCATGTCGGCAGAGCGCCACGGGTGCCTACTCGTGACCAAGCATCGCGTGTTGAGCCTGCAAGTGCACCTGCATCCCCATCATTCGGTCACGTACACGATCTCTTGGGAAGTGCTCAGCGACGGTACGTACAGTACCTCGCGTGTCGATATGACCTTACTGTTTTGTGTGTGGGTTTCCACGAGATAGATTTGATCGTCGTGGCGTATTGCAGCCCCGAAACCATCGTGTTGTACCACAAGCCCAGCGATATTGCCGACTTGGCCGTCCCCACCCAAGTGATCACATTGCCGCCCACCCAAGCCTTGTCCGTGTACTACATGCTGCAGCAAATGACGCCCACGAGTTTGAACCAAACTGACCGGTCGCAGCTGAATGTGCACTTTGTAGACAAGTGTAGATAGAATAACGTCACAAATGCGAAATGTCGTACGGATAAAGTGTCACAGGTTTACGACACCAAGGCCAAACGGAATATCCATTGCGAGAGGGAAATAGATCGCATTACTTTGAGCAATGAGACTGGATTCCAGTATGCCATACAAACGGACAGTGACAACACTCGTCAATCAGGAAACAAGTCACCGAGAGTCGACAGGAACGACGAGCACGGGAGCATCGATGGAGAGTGTGGAAGACGCACTCAAGTACTTGGCCAAGCAGTTCGAGAGCGCCAATGTGGCGCGAGTGCAATGGCAAGATGAGAAGAAGCAGTTCCAGGCGCAGCTGCACGAGCTCGAGGCACAGAAGAAGATCCAGGACGATTATGCCAAGGAACTGGTGCTTCAGGTCAAAATGCTCGAGTATGCACTGCAACAAGAGCGAGGACGGTACATGGCGATAATCCCTGCGCCGAAGGACAAGGCCACCAATCGCGTGGAGCGTGCCAACACATCCCCCTTCAACAGTCCTCGCAATGCAGGTGGCGGAGGAGGTGGAGGCGGCAAGGAGCAAACGGTCTTTCGCAAGGGCAGCTCCAACTTATCCTCTAGTAGTTCGAATGCCTCGCTGAAGCACTCAGAAACCAAAGGGGAGTCGGAAGTTTCCAGAGGAGGCGGCGGCAGAAACGAGATTTCTCGCAACGACGTGTCTGTGACCAGGAGCAAAGAAGGCGAGACGTTTATCTCGCGGCCACGCGTCAATTCCAAAGCGGACAAGATACTACCGCCGCCATCAGTCGCGGCGCCGGTCAAAGGGCCGCCGCCTGTCGAAGTCACGACCAAAGTGAATGGCAGCTTTCGTGCGTGCAAAATGAAACTCAAACTCAGTGGCCACTTAGACGGCGTGCGTGCTATTTGCTTTCACCCGACGGACCCGCTGCTCGTGTCTGGCAGCGAAGATTGCACGGTCAAGATATGGAACCTTGCGTCCAAGTACGTGGCCAATCTACCTCTACCCACTGAGACACGCCGACGCTACTCTTTGCGTACTTTGGTGATAGGAACACAGAAGTCGAACCCGTCGCGACGCTGCGGTTGCACACCGAGAGCGTGCTCGCCGTCGCTGCCATCAAGCCAGAACATTCCAGCGGGCTTGGGTTCCGCAACGGCCTCGTTGCCACGGGAAGCAAGGATGGCACGATCGGATTGATTGCGTTTCCTGAGATAACTGACAAACCCGTGGAACCACTGGCCTATGATGGTACGTACATGTCCGCTTGCTTGATGGACTATATATGTGACGTCGTAATGTGGTAGAGTACTACAAGTTTCTCGTGCATCGAATGGAAGCACATCGAGACGCGATCTGGGGTCTGTATGCGCATCCGTACACGAACCTGCTCTTCTCCGCCAGTGCCGACGCCTGTGTCCGCGTGTGGGGCATCTCTGCCGGTAAAACCTGTGGCCCATTCATTCTCTAGCTCTAGCACGAGATAGCAACAACAGATTGGCTTTGTTTGTATACTAAACCACAGATTGCATTTCTAACGACATGGCTCGATCGTACGTGTAGAACCGACGCTCAAGTGCACGTTGGGGGCGTCTGTGCGGCAGCATCCGTCCGGCCTGGGTCACAACATCGATGGCGTCCTCGTTCCGACCTGCGTGTCGGCAGTCCCGACAAATGCCGCGACCGTCATTGCAGGGTACACGTCGTGCACGGTACGTACTGCACAAGGTACCACCTCTTTGGTGGCGTTCGTTTGGCTACCACTGGTTGGCATATCTGTGGGTGGGCTAGCTAGCTAGGTGGTTTTGGTCGTGTGGTTGGTTGTGGTGTCACTCATCTTTCATGTGACTAGATTGGCCAATACGATATCAGCTCGGAGCGGTTGATTCAGCTGATGGTGCCGTCGGAAACCGACGTGCGAATAACAGCGTTTCGGGAAGCCCAAGTCAACTGCGTACGTGTGATGATTATCCTCGTCATGTGGTCATCATGGTGTTGTGGATATATGGGGGGTAGATGGTGTCGCATCCGACGATGCCATTGGTTGTCGCGGCGCATCAAGATCGCCGCATTCGCTTTTACGATCTCCGTGCGGGTACGTCGTCCTCCTCCCAATTCTTATATCTGTTTGTCTGGAATATGTGACCATGTTGTTTGGTTGTGCGGTATTGGCTAGGACAATGCGTGGCCTCCGTGGTGGCCCATCAGGATGCCGTGTCGTCGCTGGCACTGGATGCGTCGGGGCTGTATGTGGCCTCGGGTGGCCACGATGGATCCCTTCGGTTCTGGAGTGTGGCCGAGCGCACCTGTGTCCATGAACAGTCGGCCCACCGACCCAAGTACGCCGAAGCAGTCCACAGTGTCGCCCACCATGCCACGCGGGGATTCGTGGCCACTGGCGGCGCGGACAGCGTGATTAAAGTATTCCAATAAGAAGCCACACAGTTACAGATACTTGTATGTACATGGGCAGCAGCTAACAGTTGTGAAACTCGGAACAGGTCAGATATGTGATGAGTGAGTGATCCGGATACCAGACATTTTCGTTGGTGCGACGGTGATTATCCGGACACCCACGACGCTATTTTCAGCTCCGTCGGTGTTGTTCCTGCTTGCTATTTACTCTCTATACACATTGAAACGCTCGCTTCATCCATCTCAACCTCGTTGACCCAACATCATCTTGGGTCTCGATGCACTCGGTGAACCAGACGTTGTCACCGCGCTCGCGTCTCGTCCTTGGAGGCGGATGGGGCCAGCGGCCTCGAAGTATGTCGGCCGAGCTGCACGAGACCAACACCACTTTCGGCGATGTACCCGTACGTGTCATTCTGTTTGTGGCTCCATAGCCGCATGCTGGCCAGTTTTCACTGACAAAATGGTGTTTCTAGAAGTATAAGCTCGAGATCTCCGAGTCGCAGATCCTGGATCGTGACTTTACGAGACACCGCGAGCGCAAGACCAAGATCATCTGCGCCATCGGGCCCAGCTGCTGGTCCGTGGACATGCTCGGCAAACTCCTCGACGCAGGTACATCATATCTGTTGTCGAGCATTCACCCATCTAAGAAATACAGGCATGAACGTAGCGCGCTTCAATTTTTCCCACGGTGACCACACTGTCCACGGCACCGCGCTGGCCAACCTCCGTGCCGCGGTTGCGCAGCGGGAGCACTGCCACTGCGCGGTGCTGCTGGACACCAAGGGCCCAGAGATTCGCACGGGTACGTCCTGCCTCTCTGAACCATTCCTTCCTCATGTGAAGATGTCGTCTTGCAGGAGCGCTCAAGCACCACACACCAATCCACTTGATAGCTGGACAGACGCTGACGATCACAACAGACGGCGATTTTGAAGGCGACACAAGTCGCATCGGATGCAACTACCCGCACTTGGCCACGTCCGTCGCGCCTGGGTCGCGAATTCTGTGCGACGACGGCACGCTGCAACTGGATGTAACAGCGTGTCGTAGCAACGAGGTCGATGTCAAGGTGCTCAACTCGCACGTTCTAGAAGAACGCAAGAGCATGAGTCTCCCTGGGGCCAAGATTCGCATTCCTGGCATCACGGACAAGGACAAGCACGACTTGGTGCATTTTGCCCTTCCGTACGCCGTGGACATTGTGTCGGGGTCGTTTGTACGATCTGCGGCCAACGTCCGGTACAAACTCATACGCTGTCCCATCCATGATGACGACTATGCGATAGAGCGATTCGGGCGTGTCTGGGCGACGCAGGCAAACACATTCGCATCCATGCCAAGATTGAAAGCCTCGAAGCGCTGGAAAACCTGGATGAGATCCTCGCCGAAGCCGACGGCATCCACGTGAGCCGCGGTGATCTGGGCATGGAACTGCAGCCAGAACAAGTGTTTTTAGCTCAAAAGCTTATCATTCGCAAAGCCAACATCGCCGGCAAGCCCGTCGTTACGTCCACGCAGGTAGACAAGCCCCCCCCCCGATCCGATCGGGTTGGATCGAGCTCTCATCCACCACATACACGAGCGAGTAGATGCTGCAGTCGATGACCAAGTGTCCGACGCCAACGTCCGCCGAGTGCTCGGACGTGGCCAACGCGGTGCTCGACGGCACGGACGCGGTCATGTTGTCGGCAGAAACGGCAAAGGGCGAGTTCCCCGTCCAAGCGGTGGCGACCATGTCACGTATTTGCATCGAGGCCGAAGGTTCGATGTGACAGCATCGTCGAGAAGACTTAGATTGCCCATCATCAATGGGGTTATATAGGGTCGCTCAACTACTCGAGACTGTACGCCAAGACGCGCGATGCGACGCCGCGACCTGTGAGTGTCTGCGAAGCCGCGTCGTCGTCGGGAGTGGAAATGGCGCTGGATGTGCAAGCCAAGCTGATAGTGTCGCTGACCGACTCGGGATCTTCCACGTTGAAGATCGCCAAGTACCGCCCGGAAGCGTTCGTGGTGGCTGTGACGGCGTCGGCGCATGTCGCGAGGCAGTTGGCCGGCCTCTCGAGGTACACAAATTATGCCTCTGTTTTTTTAAATGTCGTGATAGGGGCATCTCGGTGCTTCGCGCGATGACTGGCGGCACGGACGACTTGATCTTGAAAGCGATCGAGTTTGCCAAATCCAAGGGCTGGATCGACGACGGGGACATGGTCGTGGTGCTCCATGGGCTGACAGAAGATGCACGGACGAGTGTGGTCAAGATCATCCAAGCACATGCCCACGGCTATGCGTTGCCGTTGCACCAGCCAAACGCAGTCTCTCGGTTGCAGTAAGGTCTGTCTGTTCATCGCATCAGAAGTGTCTGACCTATCAAATAGGACGTTCGTTGTATAGTGGGACGTCGTCGAGATTGTGGCGGAGGACAAAGTGAAGTGTGTTGCCAACGTTGTTGACACCACTATATACTTTGAGGGGAACATCGGCCCGTAGGACTACTAGAGTCAATTGCACAATTTACTACTGTTATTAGTAGTACTATGTGGCATCATTACACTGGAGTGTGCTTCAAGCACCAGGAAAGTACTACTACGATTACTACTATTAATAGTACTACATATTATCAATAATGTCACGAAATAATGTTCATGGCCAGCATGAAATGGAAACATTCGACTGAGAGCTACTAGTAGTTTGGTGCTCTCGCTTCTTTTGTGGTGGCGACTACAGTTCGTTAGGACAGTAAGTTACCGGTATGAAACCACGTACGTACGCGGAGAACTACAGTACAATTCGTACGTTAGTATTACTACTAGTAGTACTAGGTAATCAATCAAGCAGAGGTGGGTGTTGACATGGTGGTAACTTGACGCGCCAGCTGGCATTGGCTGGTGGTACGACGACTGAACATGCTGTAACCTATCAGGTCCTCAATGCAATTGTGACTGACACTCCCTATCACGTTGGTCCAATACAGTACCAACAAGTAAGCCAAGGGCTTTGATTCCGTCAACTCATCACAGCCATCAAGAGCACCGGAAGGTGCCATAAAGCGGCAGCGCAATTGTACTAGTCCAAACTGACTTATTATAGATTGGATTTGTTGAACCACCGTGGTAATCTCCGATCAGATGTTGACTGACTGTGAGACCATGACACAGCTAAGCGTGGTGATTGGTCCCTTGGTCTGCACCGAAAGTATGCAGTGTTCGAAACGCGCTCGGAAAAGGGCAAAGTGACACCAAAATGACGTCTGAAACGATGATCGCAACTCGAACAGGTGCACGTTGACGTGGCTTGTTTGGCCAAACAGCAATGATGTTGTCAACAGGATGAGATACGTGTAGAAGTAGTACTAGTACTAGCTTTTCGACTCCTTGTCGCACAAGAACATGGCCATTTCCCCAGCATCACGCACGCAGGCTCGGACAACAGCGTGTGGGGTCTTGCACTGCATCCTCCACCTCCAATGCCAACCTGGTGCGTGCTGCGATCTGTGTCGTATTCTACTGTACTATTTATTCCACCATGTCGATCATTCTATTCAAGCATGTCTACTTGTGGCATTTTTTACTGGCTAGCAACGCGTCCGACTTTTCATATCGCAGCATGTGGTGGGGGTAAAGTGAAGGTTGTGCCTTGGACATGTCGCGATACCACATTGCCTGTACTGTACGCCATCGTTGCCATGGTACAGCGCACTACTACCACACAGAAACCATAGCAGGGCTGCTTTCCACGCGATCGTTGCTATGAAGTACTAGTACATAACATCCTACATTGAAATGCAAAACGACGTCAATTTAGTATAGGCCGCAAGGTACTATTAGTACTAGTACTACTAGTAGTATAGTATGTGTGGATTACCTCTGGAAATCTCAGGTGTGGGATAGCACCACCAGTACCGCCGTTCATTTCTCAGCATACACGTCCCACGTTCATCTAGACCATCTGGCTGTACTCACGCTGTGTTGATCAATTGATAAAACCAGCTTGTTGGTTGGGATACGCCTGGAAACACTTCGTCAATCTCGAATTTGGACGGTACAGCGCAAACCAGCCATGATCTCCGTTCAGGACACGCTTCGGTGTCACTGGGCTAGCCCATCCGACGTGGTGTTGCTCCCGTCGCTGGTCAAATCGTTCGACGCAACCACCCTACCACCCATGTCGCTGCAAAGTCACCACCACCCACACCACCAATCGCTGCCTTCGATCACATCCCTGCTCCACCGCCACCACCAGTCGGATCCACCTTCCCCCGACACGGGTTGCCATTCCACCAGCCCACAACCCTCACTGTATCATGCGATGGCGTACCAAACACTCCACAACGACGACGCCACCTGCAGCCCAAACTCCGTCGCATGTTCTCCGCATCAACTCCTGTCCACCCACAAGCCTCGATGGCGCCTCTCCAAGTACTGCACCGTCGAGAGCTGCGAGCGAGTGTCCCAACGCAACGGGCTCTGCCACCGCCATGGAGGCAAGCGGTCGTGCAAAGAAGAGTCATGCCGTGCCAAAGACCGAGGCAATGGCTACTGCATCCGGCACGGAGGCGGACGGCCGTGCGACGTGGCCAACTGCGGCAAGAAGGCTCGTCGGCAAGGCATGTGCACGCAGCACTACCGTGTGGTCCACCCCAACTAGAGATTCGTAGTAGTACAACAGCGTAGTCAGTCGTACTCTTATTTAATACTGTATGGTCCGTGTCATGTGCTCAAAACCAACGGTCGTTCGTCTTCCCCAAACAACTCATTAGCTTGGGACCTCCTTGAATGGCGCACTGTGAATGGGTCGACGACGGCAATATTTACAGCTAACGTTTGATTCTTGATGCGGGGGTGTGCTTGAAATCGCCGTCATTGCTGTGAATTCCTTCGACAAAGCAGCAACCAACGTTCCGCGAGGTTTGTTCGAGTCCACACAAAGGTAGGTGTACGGTAGCCGCATTGGCATACACTTTTGGTTTTCGTTCGTCTGGGGCTAGAACCGACACATCATGTAAGTACTAACTGTTAGTACATACTACGGTACTAACGTCAGGAGTGGGCGGGAGAGTTTCGACGCTCGACCGCAGTTCATTGTCAATCTAGTCGCCGTAGCACCTCTGACAGATCTTGAGTCTTCGGGTACATGTGCGCACGCGAGGACTGTCTGACGGTTGGTACTTTTTGCAGTTGGTGCGTGTTCAGTGTAACTGCTGGATGAAACGTCAAATCGGTCACACCCCGACCGTACGCCCCTGTGGTTGCTGGTATAGCCAGCTGTCCCGACGCGGCTGTGATCGCCACAGACGACTGCATCATTGTGTCTGTGGATTCAACGCTGGACCCGTCACACTGTCCGTCGCGTTCGAGTTTCGATGTCATTGGGCCTGCAAATCCCCGACAATAAATTGTCGCCATCAACTCCTCCTCCGTGGGCTCACCGGGCAAATCAAAGCATCCACTACTGCAAAGAGCACTTCACGCGCCATCTTGCACGTCTCCACGATCAGTCGCCGCTGTCGTGGCACTATCACGCGTTCATGCTGCACCCGCTTAGTCGGTTTCGCCGATTCTGGGACACCGTGCTGGCGTTTGCCGTCATTTACGAGTGCTGGCTCATTCCGTTCACGCTGGCCATGACGTGGTGGACGCCTTCCCATCCCGTGGAGGGGCTCCACATTTCGCTCGACATCTTCTTCGTCGTGGACCTCCTCCTCAACTTTCGCACGGCGGTCGTCGTGTACGGCGAACTGGTCCAAGAGCCCCGCGACGTCGCCAAGATTTACGTCAAGTCGTGGTTCGTCGTGGACTTCATCTCCGTCTTTCCCACGGACGTGGTCGTGGCGGCCCTCTTCCCAGACAACAGCCTCTCCAGCACCAGCACCCGAGGCGTCAAAATGCTCAAATATGTCAAGGTACCGCCCCTTAATCCAACGCCTCGAGCATAACGGGTGTATGACTATATTTGCAGTTGCCCAAGCTGCTTCGCCTCTCGCAGCTGGTGCGCCGCTTCCGCCGCTTTCAACGCTACGAAGGGTCGCTCACGATTCTTTGCGCGTTTGTGTTTGTGCTGCACATTGCAGCGTACGTCCGTCGGCGTGAGGCCTTGTCTTACGAGTGTGCATTAGGTGCATCTGGATTGCCGTGGTGAGCCCGTGCGACGAGCCCTTGTCGAGGGACTTGGCGGCTGGCTTTTGTAATCCCAACGCTGTACGTCCTTGTATAGAACTCTTGCGCTTTCTGCTACTAGAACCACCTTCCATTGACCGCCACCCCCTGCGCTTCCCCCTCCGTTGGTCTGATCTAGTTGTTAGGTGTTTGATGTGTACTCCCTGGGCGTGTATTACACCGTCGTGATGATGACTTCCATGTCCCTTGACGTTGTGTTTGAAAGCGACAACCCCCTCTGCGGGCGTTACCGCGAGTCCTCCAACTCGACCGCCGTGATAGTTCCAGCTGCGACTGACCCGCTTCCGTCTGCCCTCCTGGCCCTGAGGTAGCTTCCCCATGCACTCTTCCTTGTCACGATGATGGTTATTTGTAGCACGGGATACGCCATCGTGGGGGTGATTTTGAATTCCGTCGTGATCGGCAGCTCCGTGTTTGTTGTTGAGAGCTGGAATCGTGCGGGGTACCAATTCCGCAAGCGCATCGACATGATCAACCATGAAATGGAGTTTCTCCAGCTGCCAGAGTACCTTCGTGTAAGACGACAATCGATCGCAAACACATATCTTGCATTTGTGGTCCATAGCCAAATCATATATGGCGTTGGTTAGATGCGTATTAAAGCGTACCATCAGTACTTGTGGACCCACCAAGGCAGCGCCACGGAGAAGGTGACGCTGCTGCAGGACAAGGGCATGTCG
This sequence comes from Aphanomyces astaci, assembly GCF_000520075.1. Classification (NCBI taxonomy): domain Eukaryota; phylum Oomycota; class Saprolegniomycetes; order Saprolegniales; family Verrucalvaceae; genus Aphanomyces; species Aphanomyces astaci. The sequence goes on from NW_009798278.1 coordinate 520,197, forward strand.
GAGCCCCTTCGCAAGGAGATTGCCGTGTTCATGTACAGAGACATGCTGTCCAAGATTCCGCTCTTCGAGACCGCGTCAGACCAACTGCTTGGGTTTGTGTGCCTCTGCCTCACCACCGTGATCTTTCTCCCCCAAGACAAGATCATCACCCGCGGCGAAGTGGGCAAGGACTTGTTCATTGTCGCCCGGGGGTGCGTGATTGTGCTAGCCGGCGACGTCGTGGACGACAGCACGATCACCAAGCTGACTTTGAAACAGAAACAGCAGCAAAGCAACATTTCGATCGTGCCTCCAATCACGCGGCTGTCGTCCGTCACCGCGTCGTCCAAGGTCGTCAGTGCAAGTTCCTCCAAATACGCCCAAGGCAACGATGGACATGGGGGGGACGTGGTGCTGCTGGAAGGATCGTTCTTTGGCGAGATGGGGTTGCTCATGGAAGTCGAGCGCACGCGGACGGTCGTTGCCGGGTCCATCTGCGAGCTCGGGGTGCTCTCGAAGAAGGACTTCACGCTCGTAATGAAGCAATTCCCGTCCTTCGCCAACGAAATCAAGCGACTCGTGGCCGAGCGCAGCCACGACCCCCTCACGCGGCGAGACACCCCCACGAATCCCAGCGGCAAGCGATCCATGTCCCGAGTCAAGCTGACCTCACTCAAAGCCAACTCGGCACCTCCGCCGCTTCGCCGGCGCTCCACGCTGGCCGCCCTGCTAAATCAGCACTCGTACTCGAGGAAGCAGTCGGCTACCACCACCAGAGCCCGCTCAACCCGGACCATTCGCTCGACATCATCCCGCTTCGCCACATCATTTCCAGACTTGCTACACGGTACTAGTGCAACTTCGGAACACCTGCATCGATTGGACGCCAAGCTCGACCGCATGGAGAAACTGCTGCAAGAGTTGCTAGCCAGACCACCAACGACCGACACGGCTTTTAGTTAGGTAACAAATGAACACACTATTCACACCGCCCAGAGCACACCAACCAGACACAAAGCAGCCCAGTGTTAGGACTTGATGTTTGAATGGTTTCCAGGTAGATCATTTATACAGCGTCGCATATCCACTCGTTGTTACCCTGTCGCCGCCACCACCACGCTAAAGCTACTGGGTAGTGCCGTGAGGTCCATCATTCCAACTTTTTGTAGTGGGATGGCAAGTGTACACACGAAGAATGTCACTGTGACGTCGTCGTTGTCCTACCATCTCGAGCTATGTCCATATATACAAGTGGAGCTAGTTGCACTATGGTTTTAGCAACGCAGTGGAAGACACAAGGTATATTGGATGGTTACAAGCCGAAGAAGTCCATGGCAGAGCTCAGGGCTTGGCGCTGGCGGACGGTGGCGGGTTTGGCATCCCTGGGATTGAGCATCGATGTGGACGATGATGAAGGAGGAGGTGCGATGGATAAATAGGACGCCGCCGACGCAGCTTGCGATGGCGGCGCGGAGGAAGCGCCGGACTGGCGTGGTCGATACAAGTTGTTGTTGTCTTTTTCGATCGATCGGACGATGTACACTTCGTGCTTTCGCTTCTCGCTCTCTTCGCGGCGCACGGTCTTCTCGATGTCGTACTTCTTTTGATGCATGCGATATAACTCCTTCTCGGCGCGGCGTAAGCGCTCCTCCACGATGGCCCTTCGCTTGCACTCGTCGTCCCACTTACGCTCCCACACCTTGCGCTCCTCTTCCAAATGCAATCGTTCCTGCACCCACCGCTTCTCGTCGTCTGCCTTCATCGCGTCCAAGTTGATGCGCTCCCGCGCTTCGTACTCCAGTCGACGCTCCAAGTCTTCGTTCACGTACTCCAAGTCGTTCTGTCGTCGCGTCTGGGTCTCAAGAAGCCGCTTTGTTTCGGTCAATTCCGCTTGCAAGCGTTGGACAAGCTGAGTGTCTTGCCGCCGCTCTCGTTCGAACAGTGGAACCGTGTTCTCCCCCTCCTATGCACATGTCCACCACATGCATGCCATCACTTCCACGGAGCCCCAGGGCATGCATGCATTGCATCATGCCACATACGTACCAAGGAGTGTGTATGGTTCCATTTGGTGGTCCCAGCGGTCTTGTCCGTGGCCAGCATCTCAATGGATCACCGCACCTGATTCTTCAGCGCCTCCACTGCCCGAAATTGTTCGGATAAGACGTTATCCGGAACTCAATGTATTTTTGTCAGCAAACCTCTGCCGCATCAAATCACTTGACACAAGGACACCCTTGGCCACATCATGCCTGGACACTTCCAGTATCCACTGATAAGGCTGGCTGGTTATGGTTCCTGGGTTGTCTGCATGCAATCCCTTTCAGGGTGCTACGGTGCACAGCTACTTATACATACACTAGTATGTGTACTACCGTAGTACTGGCAGTATAAGATTGAATAAAAATATCTGAATATGGAGGTTATTATCTTAACAGGAAATCAGTTTTAAAGGTATTATGAACCGGCGCGGCCAAGTGTTTAGATCGCCGACACGATGCTCAAGGACGGGGCGTTGGTTCTGGTTGGAGTGTGCGTTGCCCTGCAAGTCCAAGCGCTGCTTCGAGTGATACGAACGAAGAAGTCTTCTTCGTCACATGACGGGGACGCCAATGTACTGTACACATCCACCTCCTTGTTCCACTTTAAAGCATGAATGCTGGAACCAATTGTAGGAAGGCGTCGACTTAGCCGATCCCATTAAGCATGCACATCGCCACCACTCATGGAGTGACAAAGAACTGACGTACTTTGAGAAGGACCAACGAAGTACTGGTATGCTCGTGTTGATGCGACATGGCCAGTCCGTGTGGAACCGCAAGCCTGCGCGTCCAGACTTTGTCTGGCGATATGCTGGCACGGTGGACATCCCGCTGTCCGAGGTGGGGATGCAGGAAGCGCTCGAAGCGGGTCATGCTCTCCAGCATATTCCGTTGGACCTGGTCTTTTGCTCGCAGATGGATCGTGCACGCACCACCGTTCGTCCTTTCCATTCACGCCTCGTCCTTCCTCACCCCCCCTCGTCATTACGTAGGTCGCCCTAGCTCTTTCTTCCCACGACAGCGGCAAGACACCTGTGGTCGTGCACACATCACCACTATCGGCGCCGGTATTCGACGACCTCGTGGAGCCCCACCCGACGCGGTTCGTCCTGCCCGTTTACGTCACATCGGCTTTGAACGAGCGCCACTTTGGCTCGCTCCAAGGGGTCCCGAGCACGCAGCACCCCCCCGACATCGGCGGCGCCATCCGCAACGACTACCGACTCAAGTTTCCTGGCGACAAGGGCGAAAGTTGCGCCGACGTCGAGGCGCGGGTGATGCCGTTCTTTGTCGCATGCATCCAGCCGCACCTGGCAGCCGGCAAGAACGTGCTCGTGTCCACCCACGGGTTTGTCATCCGCACCCTGATCAAAGTCCTCGAAGGCCTCGATGATGCCACGTACTTGGCGCACATGGCCATGGAGAAGTCCAACCCAGAAGCCTGCCGCCTCCTTGCCCCCACGGGTACAACAGTATTCATTCACCTTATGGAACATCATGTCAACATGTTGATGTAGGAGTGCCCTTGTTGTATGCGTTTGAAAAAGGTGTTGACGAAGACGGGGGCAGGTTGGTTCCTGTGGTGACTGAAAACCGACGCGCCCGCGCCAGATCCATCGCGCGAAGCTTGAGTAAAGACAATATGGTACTTGACACATGACACAAGTTGTGGAGAGCTAGTAGCTATTTAGCTATTCGTTGGCAGATTCCAGTCGAGCCACCAACTCGGCCTTGTTGCCTTTAGTCGGCAGCCCACGACGCTTGAGTTCTTCGCGGAGTTCAATCACTTTCATCGACGACGCTGGGGTCGACGCGGCCTTGGCGCGTTTGCTCGCGGGGGATTTCACAGGAGTCTGTACGGCGGCTGGGGGGGCTTGATCGACTTCCATGTCCTCGGACGGGGCGTGGGCTGGCATCGCCGCCGCCTTTCGAGGCGACTGTTTGGGGGACGGCACGGCCGGAACTGGAGTTTTCTCGTGCTTGACCTCGTGTTTGGGTGATACAACTGTAGGGGCAATCACGGGATGGATAGGTGTAGCATCCGCGGCGGCCTTTTTCCGGGGTGGCGACTGCACAACTGCTGCTTCCTTCTTCGTGGGTGACAACGGCGCGGCTTGGTTGCGAGGGGATGTTGTGGAAACTGGTGCGGAAGGAGCAGTGACTACAACTCGTGGAGGAGAAGATGTAGCTGGCGGGGGGGATTGGTCGTGTCGCGGCGGGGACAGCGCCTAACGACGTGTGTCAAGGGTATAATAGTACGCTCACACATCATCGACGAAGTGACTACCTTGATTTGAGTTTCCAAACGGTTAACTTCGTCAAGGGATGTTGCTTGAGCGATGGCATTCTAACGACTCGACGTCATAACATGAACGACATGTTGAAACGATCGATACCTTGAGCTGTGTCAACGTGGGTCGTCCTGCTGGAGCTGCAGGTGGCGACGCTGGCAATGCCACAGCGTCGTTTGTGTGGGTGGAATCATCCGCAGTAGCGCCTTCCACAATCTTCTTTCCCGCCAACGAATTGAACAATCGGACAGCTTCTTCGCGTTCGACGGGACGGATTTTCTTGAAGTCCAACACGCGCAAATGGGGCAGCGTGTGGATGACGTATTCGCGGTAGTATGACTTGCGCGCAACGGGGTTGCCGACAAGGGATAACGTATGTGCTAGGGGGTTAAGGAACTATACAGGTGGTACATTGATGGACACACGGGGTGTAAACGCAACGAAAGGATATCCAAATGTTCGAAGCAGCGCAATGTGTCGACGTCGGTGAGGTTGGCGATGCTGTTGTTGGTCAAAAGGAGCACGGACAGGTTCGGAATCGATTCGGCGAGGTTGTCTTGAATGCGATGGACCTTGTTGTTGTGCAGGAGCAGCATCCGAAGCCGCTTGAGGCGGGGAAAGTTCTCTAGCTTTTTGATCTCGTTGTCCGACAAGTCCAGACAGTCGAACCCGTCCTGCACACAAGGACGAAGGAAGATCATGGCTTAGTCTCTTGGTACACAGATCGCACGTACTTTAGTCGCCCCCAAGTTTTCCAGCACTGGAATTTTGTATCCTACAACACCACACCATCGAACGCTCACATGCATTTCATCGATCGAGAGAGGTACATGGCGCCATCACGTACCACGTAGATCCAACTCCCGTTCCCTCAACGGGTTGATGTGCGCACGGGCACTCAAGATGAGTTCGGCAGTCAGACGCATCGTGTTGGACCTTCTTCCTTCGTCGACCTAAGGCGTTAAGACCAGGGGTATCTGTTCTGATGTTGGGATCGTTTGGTTCACAGGTTTGCGCCAATCCAAAGCGAGAAATGATTTGAATTTAGCCAATCCAACACTACTATTTGACTGATTTTATCCAATTATCGGGATGTATTCAATATCCAATCACAATTGAGTATTATTGGCATATTTATGCACCTTCTTGAAGCTCACCTCGCGCCATTCATCAAGTTGGCATGCTGCCACGCACGTTGATGATCGTGCCGCGCCGTCTGGCTGCTTCATGGCGGCGTCGGACCCTAGTTCACAGGTTTCCCTCCATCCAAGCATTGCCGACAATGAATGTTCCATCCGTGTGCTATACCTCGTCGAATTCAAACGCACACCAGTCTCCTGCACGGACAGCCGAGGCCGCCAACACCATGTCCATCGCCACGTCGCACGACCAGCAATACCTGTCGTTCTACAAGTACACGATCGTGGATCCAATGGACTTGCCGCGTCTGCGCAAGTCCATGCTCCAGGAATGGCGCGCTATGGGCGTCCTTGGTCGAGTGTACATTGCCGAGGAAGGCATCAACGCCCAGATCACCGTGCCCGTGTCCCAGCACACAGCCTTTCGAGCGTACTTGCGCAATCACCCGCACCCTGTCTTTCACGACGTGTTTTTCAATTCGGGCGGCGAGCTCACCGACGACAACAACGACCGACAGCCGTTCCACACCCTACATGTCCGCGTGCGGCCGCACTTGGCCAACGATGGCTTGACTACCCCATTGGACATGTCTAACCGAGGCCAAGAGCTGTCTCCTAGCGAGTGGCACGACGCCTTGGACGACCCCCGACCCAAGCGCGTGCTGGACTGCCGCAACTACTACGAGCACGACATCGGCCGCTTTGACCATGCGGAGCGCATCATGGTGGAAACGTTCAAGGACACATTCGATACACTGGACGCGATGCTGCACGACACCCCCAAGGACACGACGTGCATGATTTACTGCACCGGGGGCATCCGGTGTGAAAAAGTCGGCGCGTACTTGACTCAAAAAGGGTACTCGTGTGTCCTTTGCATGATGATCATTCGATATGTAGCATCTCTCTGTCGTCCTGTCCATTCAATTGGTAATCGATTGATGACGAGAGCTGTGACTGAGTTAGGTACACGGACGTGAAGCGTCTCGAAGGCGGCATTGTCCATTACGCGCAATACATCAAGCAAGCCGCCACCATCACGTCCAAATTCAAAGGTCGCAACTTTGTGTTTGACCAACGGCTGTCCAACTCCAACACGGCCATCACGGACGACGTCCTCGCGCACTGCTACACGTGCGGCGACCCGACCAACTCGCACACGAACTGCAGCAACACGCTGTGCCACAGTCTGATGTTGCAATGCCCATCCTGCGCGACTTTGTTGGACGGGGCGTGCTCCATTCAGTGTCAAAACATGAAGTATGTCATGGACAAGCAGCCTCGGGACGTCCGCCGCAAGTTTGCCAAGCAATACTCGTACCAGTTTCAGACCCATTTGGTGCCCAACGGTCGCCTTCGCCGACCTGGCCCTTCCACCCCCCGTCGTCTTCACGGCCGATCATTTTCTACGTACGCCGTGGCGCCGTCCGACGACCTCAACGCGTTTGTGGTTGATCATGCAGCTAGTGGGGACAAGCAGATGCTTGAAAAGCTGCGCGAGTTGCGAGCGGCCATCGACAGCGACTGGCCCGTGGCGTCGACGGCGAAAATGATCCCTGAAGCACAAGCCGTGTACATGCAGTTTATGCTTCGGTCCATTGGTGCCGCGTCGGTGCTGGAGATCGGATCGTTCGTCGGGTACTCGGCACTGGCGATGGCTTTGGCCTTGCCCGACCCCCGCCAGCTGGTCACATGTGACATCGACCCCCTCGCGCATGCGTGGGCTGCCAAGTACTTTGACTCAGCCAACATTCCCATCGACCTGCGACTCCAAGACGGGCTCCAAGCCGTGGAATCTCTCGCCGCCGACAAAAGGCAATTTGACTTTGTGTTTGTCGATGGCAATAAGGCAAGTTATGCGACGCTGTACGACGCGATCGTGCGCCACAAGCTGGTGGCGCCACGTGGACTGGTCGTGTTTGACAACACGTTGTTCCGAGGGCAGGTGGTGCTCCACGCCAACGGCCGCGGCCACGTCAAGGAGAAAATCGCGGCCAAGTTGCTCGCCTTTAACCAGCATGTGGCGCAAGACCCGCGGACGCAAAGCGTCGTGGTGCCGTTGTGGGATGGGCTCACCATTGCCCAGCTTGTCGAGAACTAACAGTAAATGGCGAAATGGATTTCGGCACACAGGTGTTGCAAACACAGCGATTGTAGTACCTGTTTGTTATGGTGTACTACCGTAGTACACTCCCAATTTACACGCGGCAGTACTACTACATACGTAGCGGCACAACCACGTTATGAAAAACGACCAAGTACTCTACCAGAAGTCAACGCGAGGTCTCCACCCTACAGTACCTAAAACATACTTTTTTGGGGGAGGCATAGTCAGGTCGTCCATGGAGTATAAACACTTAAACAACATAGAAATGGATGCCCCGTGCCAATATCGAAATAGCGTGATGGCGGCACAGTGGTGGCGTTGGACTAGTCGCTCATGACGACAGCGCTTCGTGTTGTTTAGCTAGCGACTGAATGGACTCATGGACAATTGCTGCAGTGAAGGACGGTGTAATATGTGGTTGATGGGCCATCGAAAGAAATGGTGTCGCGCCGCTAAAGATGCTACGGATGGTACTCACGTATGTCAATCCACTTCAAAGATTTGGTCATACCGACCTGGTTGGATGGTCGAAGCGAGCAAGTCCTGCACCTTGGGGGATCCAAGAACCCCGACCCGATTCGGTGGTGGAATTTGTCGCAAGAATGGAGAAACTCTTCAACGACGCGCCCGAAACTCCGTGGCGGTTTCACCACTGGCAGTTGTTACACATGGGGGTTATCGCCTCCCTCCAGAAATCAGTGGTCGCATACCTGGTACTACCGATATCAAATGAACGACGATAGTTGCGAACATGCGTTCGCTTCGGGGGCATTAGTTATCACACAAGTACAGTTGATGAACTACCTTGTACCACTGGACTTGACCGGGGACCGCGATGTGGTGGGCCGAGCAAGTTGTGGGAGTGCTCTACTGGTTGGTATCCCTGGGCTGCTACATACTGTACTCGAGGGTGCTGATGCTGTACGTCCAGAACGACTACCTATGGACCGACTTCAACACATACCTTTGTGGCCGACGCATTCAACACCCGGCTATGGAACACGGTTGGCACGACATGACGATGGAGAAAACGTACAACTGGACGGAAACTGTCATTTCGATTCAGCAAACCGATCCGAGACGGATTGTGATGGAGCAGATGTCGCGACTGACAAAGTGGTGGCGTTGATGCGCGCCAGGGACAGCGTCGATCTGCTTCCGGACGCTAGTCGCCCTGTGCTGGGTGGATTTCGGCAAGCAAATGGAGGTCGCCATCACCGCACCCCGACAGCGGCGATGTATCGCGAAGCAAGGGATGATGGGGTGGTGTTCAGTACATGGAGCCATTGATTCGGAATACAAAGTACTCGTCATGGGAGCCCATTTAGGGTCGCCGCTTCGACGTGGCGTTTGGGATGGCCATCGACCCAACAACTTACAGCAAAGCTTGGTTTGACAGGTCCACGTCGGCGGGACGCCGACGCTGCAACATATCGCGATTTGTCGTGCCATGGAACAACGCATACATCACAGGGCTACACGAAACGATCATGATTGTGAACGCCGTCCAACAGTTCGTCGTGCCCATCAAGAGCATCCCGGCCCAGGGGTCGTCCGTGTGGACGAGCATTGTGGCGTCCATTGGGATGGTCAACTTGCTCTTCTACGCATCCATGTTCACCGTGAGCCTCGTGCGGTCCGATGCCAGCCATTTTGACCAACGTCCTCCCCAACCCCGAAAGGTTGGGACAGTGCTTCTGTATTCACTGGAAAGCACCATGCTTCACGAATTCCTAGGGCCCCTGGCGGCGGTGGACCTCATCTCCCCCCCATGGCTTGTTCGTAAACATATATGTTAGTGTTGGGTACATAATCTGAAGCTATTTACATCACATCTATTTTATTTGATCATTTATCGTTCAACCAATCACGAGCATGAATCGTTTCCTCGATCTGTCGGTGATGCATCATGCCGATACACCACGCACGCGTCGATATGATTCAATCGACTCGAATCGTGTTGTGGTCAGGTCAGCCCACCCCCCGATGTCATTCATCCCCTCCGCACCCCCACCCCATTTCCCCTCATGCAACAAATACAGCCAGGTCAACACCGGAGACCGCCTCCTCCTCGCACGGCTACACGATGGTACTCCTAGAGGGTGGCCGTATTCTTGTGTTTGTTGTCAAATCATTGAGGTTCTGTCAATAAACGAAAGTGCACTGTGCTGTACCCACAAAAATCACCAGTTTGTTTCCGACGGCCAGGTCGCTCGGACGGGGACTCGGTGGTCCAATTCACGCTGCACCAGTGCCACGTCTCTATGTCCAAGTAAAACATGTCGCGATACAGCGCCCCCTTGGCGCCTTTGCCGCCAAAAATAAACGTTTCGTCCCTATCGAGATTGCATGATAACGTTTTTCTTCATCTGATGACAATAATTGGGTGTGTTCGTTCGAACCGATTAACGTTGACGTGCGGTTGTATCGGGGGGCTGGGGGTTTGCCTTGAGAGCATTTCCACCCGTCAATTTTATAGTTGACACTTGAATCGATACCACGTCAGTATTATAGTTGACACTTGAATTGATACCACGTCAGTTTTATAGTTGACACTTGAATTGATACCACGTCAGTTTTATAGTTGACACTTGAATTGATACCACCCCAACGTTTCCAAGTCCAGCACGTGCGTGTCATTCAGGTATATAATCGACACTTCGCCGCCAAAGTAATGCCCGCCAAGCATTAACGCTGGCTTACCAGCAACGTCATACAGTATGCCCACCTCGAGCGGACGGCGGCAAGCCATCTGTTGTTAGCATGGACCAATATTAATGTTCGCAGCAGCATCTGCCACGTCACGCCCTGTCGTCATTTATCGTTTTTGATGTACCGACAGTGTAACCGGTCGACAGTAACCGCCGTGATGTTCAACATGCCCTTTTCCAAAGCCCACACATTAGACGTACGTATAAATGATGCATTTTGCCTGTCGAGTATGTTCGTGATATTGGCAACTACACTGTAAAAGCTACCGAAGCGTCTCCAACTGGAGATTCGTACGGGACACTGAACACTGTACAGTCGGAGGTATCCAATGCAAAATAGCCATGCTATAAGTGTTGCATCCTAAATTAGACGTATGATGTGCAAAACCATTCGTCGAGAACCTCCAGTAATGTAAATTTGGTCACAACAACAACTTCACCGCCGATCTCAAGGTTGACACGCATGTCTCTGTGGGCGACCATTTACACTGGACTTGCAGCGGTGGCCACAGCCCAAGTAACACCGTCCTCCTGCCTGTCGTGGACTGACCCGACCAGTACCTTTTCTACGACTGCAGCTGCAGTTGGAATGGGAGTCATTTCCACGAGACTAACGTTACACGACTTCACAGATATGCTCCCCCACCCCATTGCCGAGTGCATAGGATCTGTGAACGCGTCGGATCTTTTGGCAGCTGTCATGCCTTCGTTGAAGGATCCAGTGTGCGCTACGGCCTATGTGTCGTTGCTGACGTGGAAAGGCGAAGTGTCATCGGCGTTGGTCTCTGTGGCGGGCGAAGTGTTGACCGACAAAGTGTTCGAGGCAATTTGCGCTCCGTTTGTCGACGTGATTCCGTGCTTGGAGTCGGTGCTGCTCCAGACAGTCATGCCCCTTGTCACATCTCAGCCCTGCTGCTCCTCGGTCTTGTCCGATGTCGCGCGTAACTTCGGCGCTCCGTTGGATGTCATCGTCTCCAAAGCAACAAGATTAGTGGCAGATGTGGTCTGCTCGACTCAAAGCCCTGGGTTTTACAACCAGTCGTCCCAAACGTGCGCTTTCACGCTGCTGGAGAGCTTCCTTGCCCCTACTAGGAAAGACCCCTCCGTGTTGTTTTCAAATACCCTCAACGCCATGCAAGTGCCCAATGACCAGGGGGTTGCAGCCATGTCGGGCAAAATGTTCAAAGGGACCCTCAATATCACAAAACCAGCATTGTTCACTGCCCCCTTTTTGCCTGGCTCGTGCGTAAGACCTGCCAATTCCCTTCTCACTTGGGTTCGAAATTTTCCCATTCTCCAAGAGTCGACCTATGGCTTGTCACTTTCCCAACTCTTCAACGACAACTCGTGTTTGCCAGGAGGCCCCCTCATGTCCATTTTCACCTCTGGTGATAGTCCTGCCATGTTAGGCATGAAAGCCATGGTCCGCAACAACGCCAGTTGTTTTCACTTGGCCAATGGATACCCCACCGATGACTTTGACGCCCCTGCACTAACACTCTTCACCAGCACGCTTCACGAGATTGCACTTGCGAAAAACCCAGCCACCACCACGCCCCCCACGTCGACCTCTCCTTCATCATTCAAACAAGAATCCAACGCAGCGTTCCAGATTCTCCCGTCATGGCTTGTAGTTGCGTCCACAACTGCAATAATATGCAGCGTAATCAAGCTGTAGCGCATATGTGAAGTTCACTCATCGGCATTTTCACTCGACACAGCATCGCTCTAAAGTATTCTTTTCAGAGCATACAGTATGACGTCTATAGTCCACTTCGTGATCATACCTGCGAATCACTGCTGCTATCGCATTTCTTCTCGTCCATGCTTGGGAAGTAGAATGGGGGGCGCCAGTGTCTTACCATGCTGACGATCCCCCAAGCACGTTTGCCTCGACGATATGTTCAATCGGGAAAGTGGACATTCCAATGGCAATTCGCGGAATTTCTGGAGTCTTGACAACGTTGTCGCATTGCCTTGACGAACTTGATACCACGAAGCTCCAGGCGTCGGGAACGAGCGCACTCAATCAAAACGTATGTACAAAAGACCTTCCAATGGCTCGAAACACCGTCACCAGCAACCTCAACTCCAGACTTTTCCAGTGGCATCATGCAAACTCTTGCAGCAATGGACGACACCTACTTTGCACATGCATGTAGTACGATGGTACATTGCGTTTCCGTAAGATTTGCCTCTCCCGGCGTCGAGCCCTGGTGTGCAAATGTCTTGATAGTTGCTATCCCCCTACGCGTTTCTCACAAATTCGCTGCGCCTATGCAGTGAACATCGTAAGCTGCACTTAATCCACACGATTCAACGATCAGCCATCCCAAACTTGTGGGTACTCCGCCTCGCTAGCTTCCTTGCTCATACCAGAATGAATTTTTCACGCCTGCCCTGAATGTTTTGAACGCCCTCAACATCCCCAACGACTACAACTGTAAGAGTAAGACCTTTTGGCTGTATCGGACCAACCGTTCACCACCACCATGTTGGCGACCGTAGAAAATTTCACGCCTCCAACCGTCCCGTCGATGTGCGCCATCTCCATCAACTCCTTCCGCTAGACTCGAAGTTGTCGCATGCTTCCGTCCCTATTACCGAACGTGAGTTTGCACTACTGTTTGCGTTGTTTGCCGATGCATTTCCGGCTGCATTCACCAACGACATCCTTCCACTGATCCATATGCTTGTGGGGCGACCGACGGATATAACGTTACTACGAACGGCCCGCAGCTTCAGCTCTTCACCGCAACTTTGCTAGTCAAAACCCCCACTTCGGCGGCAGTTGTTCCGATCACAACGCAAGCCAAGGACAAGTGTCCATGGCACCACGTTCACTTGTGAATCCGTAGGTAGCAACACAGTGCTGGTTGGTCGGTACTGCTGATAGATGTATGTTTAGCTCCAACATAATGAATCACTGCTGCCTCATAATGAAACTGTTCACGATGAAACTGTTCATTGTACTAGTAATGCTACATTAATATTAGTAGTGTAGTACTGGAGTACGTATAGTGCAGTAGGTATTACTACGTAGTAATAATATTAATACTTCGAAGTACTTCGAAGTAATATACTACCGGGTAGTAAAATCAATGAAACCACAGTACTACTATGCACATACTACGTAGTAATAGTACTAATTAAGTAAGTAAGTACTGAAGTATTAATACTAACTGTAAGTTATTACTGTCCGTTTGGGCGGAAGGAATGCAAGAATGGTTTCTCCCATAACTTTTACCCTAGGAGGTATTTCCTCGATCCAAAGGTATATTTGAATTCAGGAGTTTAACGTGCAGTCCGTGAGGGATTTTGCCTGGAAACGAATACAACTCCACCAGGTTTAAAATGAAGTTTCAGCACCTAATGGAACGTACTTAATGCAAACGCATTTTTAAAACAGGTACATCGAAGTATACTATACTTAAGTCATAAAATAAAATAAAAGTTAAATAATCTATAGTATTACTATATCAGAGGTACAAATTATTAAAAGTATTGAGCAAATATAACTATTTAAATAGTCTACTTCATTAAAATACTACGTTTCATCGCTGAAATCGTTGCTTGCGAACGCAGAGCACAGTTTTGTAGTTGGGCCTTCAAGCTTCAGCAAGCAGAATATTTGATCGAAGACGATGAGATTAAAAAAAACTGCGTTAAAATCGGCCCAGTGGAAAATTTCTTTGCATCCGACTCGCCCAAACGGACAGTATATGATTGGTGGGATGTTATTGGCCACAATTCATGCCACTGATTGGTTGAATCTGGTAGGATTTAACGGGAGGTCACCGCAACATTTTCAGGAAACATGAGCACATCGTTGGGTCATTACGGCGCTGTGTCTTTGGACATCAAGAAGGCGCATGAGACGAGCAACAAGCCCGCGCGGTCGGCCGTGGCGCACTCTTTGATTCTCCAACAGGAAGCCGGGGAAGCGCGTTGCATTCCGGAAGCAGCCTCGCAGAAAGTGCAGCTGGCCATCACGTCGTCGATCATCATCAACGTCATTCTGGCGATTGCCAAGACGTACGCCGCTATCACGAGTGGGTCTCTTGCCGTGTTGTCGTCTCTTGTCGACTCGATCTTGGATCTGACGTCGCAAGGCCTGTTCTGGTTCTCCGATCGGTACATGCACACCCCAAATGCCAAGTATCCCGCCGGTCGCCGCCGCTTGGAACCCATCGCAGTCGTCGTTTCCGCCACGTTGATGGGCATGGCAGGTACATTTCACGTCACCATGTCCTTGCTCCGTTTGTTCGACCTCATTATGTCTTCTCTGCAGCACTGGAAGTCGTGCAGAAGTCGGTCACGACTCTCATCGAAGGCTTCGGCGGACAACTGCCGGAACTGGACATGTCCATCCCCACCGTTGCTGTCTTGGGCATCGCCATCATCGTCAAGCTCATGCTGTGGTTCCTCTGTGGCCAGATCGCGTACGTCTCCCCTTCTGCTGCCGCCCTCGCCCAGGTACCTTTCCCTGCCATATCCATCACGGCCGCGGAACCTCCTGCCGGAACAAGACGACCCGACGACTTGAGGGGGGGGGTTCTCAGCCCATAGTGTTGGCCACGCATTTCCCAGCGATGTGTTTGTGAACCTCAACGTGAATTTCTATTTCATGTATATATTCTTGTAGGATCACCGCAACGACGTCTTCAGTAACGCGGTGGCTGTAACGACGTCATTGGTTGCGCACTACAACTCGGAGTTGTGGTACTTTGATCCTATCGGTGCCATCGCCATCTCCATCTACATCACGTTGAGCTGGGTGGCCACGGGCAAGGAGCAAGTCGAACGCCTCGTCGGACTGCGTACGGATAAATATATATATATATGTATTTCGCCATGTTTTGAATATATATATATATCGCTGTTAATAGAGGCCGACCAAGACTTTATCGACCGCGTTCGCACGATTGCCGACGCCCACCACCCCAAGCTCCAGTCAGACATCATTCGCGCCTATCACTTTGGCAACAACTTTTTGGTACAAGGATATATATTTATATATTCTCGTTTCGATAGATATATATGCTAATGTTACGATGCTGGTTGTAGGTGGAATTGGAAGTGGTGCTGCCAAAGGACATGAGTGTACAGGAGTCCCACGACATTAGCTTGGCGCTCCAGATCAAAGTCGAAGCGCTGGATGAAGTCGAACGAGCGTTTGTGCATGTAGATTACCAGAGCCGCGACTACGACGAACACAAGGACCCCACGGCGCGCCTCGATTAGGCTCCATAAGCTGACGTTATAGTGAATCTCCAGTGTAATTGCCTTATCTAGTACAGATACTTAAACCAACCCCTACCATGCAAAAAATGTTGAAGCCACCGTAGGGTTTTTAACATCTCCACTAAATAACTCCAGCAATAATAAATAATACTTCGAAGTACATTGCTGGTATTTTAATCGAGGGGATGACTATTTGGTTAGGGTATTTCAACCTTGCCGCGCGTCAACATACTGTATTCACTTCCATGGGCATTCTTTGACTTTCTTGCTACCGCCATCATGTCGCTCTCGCAATCGTGGACGCTCGACAACAGCAACAACGACGTCGCGGCGGAACTCCACCAAGTTCTCCTTGGCCTTCCTGGCCCCGTGTTTGTTACCGCCGGCGACTTGGCCGATGCGTTCACGTTCCGCGTCACCACGGACACACAAGCCGTGCTGGACAACATCGAGCTGTTCACGGAATGGGGGTCGCCGCTGCTCCAAGTGACGGCGGCGTCGTTCGACGCCACCAAGTTCCCCAACGCGACGTTCCTCGGTGAATTGACCGTTCCTTCCCATCGTCTGCAAGGCATCGAGTGCGCCGGCAATGGCGCGTGCATTGTCGCCACGGGCACGCACACGGTGGACGCAGACTTGTCGCTCAAGGTGTCTGGCTCCGGCACGCTCTTCGTCTCCACGAACGACATCACGGCCCGCTTCATCAAGGTCGAGAACGAAGGGGCGGGCAACGTCCAATGGTCCGCGAACCGCGTGGCGTCGCAGTCGCTCAAGGTTTCCACCACTGGCTCGGGCAGCGTGTTGATCTCGTCGCCGGCGGAAATCGTGCCACAAGCTGTCGACGTCCAAGTGAAAGGCACGGGGAGCGTGTACTTTGGTGGCAAGCCATTCAACGCGCCCACAGTCTCGTCGGGAGTGTCTGGCACGGGCAACATCACTTTCTTGCCCACGGCGGTGTGTGGCACGCACAACATTTCGATTTCCGGAGTGGGGGGAGTGTACGCCGGATCGTTGAAGGCCCAGAACACGTCTGTGTCCATCACGGGGGGCGGCCGCGCCGTGGTCAAGTCGGTGAATGCGCTCTATACCAACGGCGCGGGCGACGTCACGTATGTCACCCCCAAGCCGGCCATCATCGAGGCCGAACGCTCCTTGTTTAACAAGGGCCCAGTGCTCACCACTGTCAACTTCTACGCGCCGTTCGCGTCCCTCCAACTGCCCGCGCACGAAGCTACCCAAGTGGGCGTCAAGGTGTTGGCCACCCAAACCCCCACGACGGCGGTTCCGGAATTCTCGTCGGTGCCTTCCACAGCGGGGGAGACGACAGGCTCCTTGGCCCCCAAGGTGTCGCAAGGCGCTGCGCCCTCGTCGTCGACGGACGTGGCAGCGACCGACTTCAACGGCCTCTTGTGGTTTGTGGGAGGCCTCGGGCTCGCCATAGTCGTGGTCGTCGTACTCTTGCGTCGTCACCTTGGCAACAAGCGCAAGGAATACACCCCTGTCTAAATAGT
This sequence comes from Aphanomyces astaci, assembly GCF_000520075.1. Lineage (NCBI taxonomy): Eukaryota > Oomycota > Saprolegniomycetes > Saprolegniales > Verrucalvaceae > Aphanomyces > Aphanomyces astaci. The sequence continues at coordinate 537,221 of NW_009798278.1, forward strand.
AACCGTACTGGTTTGAAAAGTTAGTTTGACCTGGGAATCGATGCTGTTGTTTACAGTGCGATTTGCAAGGATACAACAGTGGGTTCGTACAGTGCTCTTTCTCGCCATTAGATTGGAGACTGGGCGTATGTGTGGGATGCAAGAAGTTTGCAGCATGTCGAGATCGATTAAGCTGACATCCACGGTGACACCACCGTCTCCTGGGGAGGTGGTTGCCACCTTTCCACAAGGATACGGTCCAGGATCGATACCACCATCGCTCGCACCATGTTGCGGTCTCCTGCATGTTGCACGCGAACAATCTAAGCAGCGATGGAGTTTGAAGCGCAAATCATCACGACGCTGGTCAAGGAAATAGTTCGTACCGTTCGAGATTGTCTTTGAGTCTGGTGGTTGAATGGTTGCGCTAGGCGCCTCGCCGCGTGCACGGCATCGATGGACGACAAGTCTTGCATTTGGAACGCCATAATTTTGCCGTTGGCCCCACAGCCCACAACGTAGCCATCGCTACATGTGACCGACACTGCCTGGGATTTGCATTCCATAGAGGACGCCGAAGCGGGGGTTAACACTTGACCGGTGCCCAGAGAATACATGGCAAGGGTGCTACCCATGACGAGGACGCTGTCGCAGGCCGTTCGCGACAGCGCGGCGAGGGGCGGGAGAATAGTAAATGGAGGCGGGGGCGACATACACCCGATTCGAATGACGGTGGACATCGCTGCCAGGAGAGGCTGCCACGTCAGTTGGATAAACACCCCTTGTCGCGTGGCAGCATCGAACGTAAACACGACGAGGCGTGAGCTGTCTGTAGTGAGCTGAGCACTTTGCACAACTCCAGGGCCAACGAGCTGCAATGATTGCGCCGGTTCGAACCAGCCAAAGCCTGTCCAGTTGGCATTCGTCCAGTGACACACGATCCCCGTGACGTCCACGCTCAGAATTGTCAGGGATGACGGCGTGGTTCCAACGCAAGCCAAAAAGACAATGGCGGCGCGGTGGAATTGGAAGTGTTCTTGGCGGCTATTATTGAGTGGATTGGGGTTAGGGCTTTCAAGCGAAGAGGCTCCGAAGACAGGTCGAACGTCGTCCGTCGATCGATTGAGACGAAGGATGGATCCATCAGCGGTGCCCACGACAATGCTCGAAGACGTGCCAGACAAGGACGCCGCTGGGACGAAGCACCCGGTCGTCACATCTTGCAGCTCACGACCTGGCAGCGCCAAGTCGGCCTTAGTCAAGTTGAATACCACCGACAGTGCCATGCCTTTCACAGGCCGAGATGTCCAAAGCTTAAGTTGGAACGGAGCGTACACGAGGAACTGGCTGCCAAACGATTGAATTGAAGCGGTCCGTCCAGGTTGAGGTGGGTCCAGCCGCTGGCGGAGAACGGTGGACGTTCCGACGTCCACGAGGGCGAGCTCCCCCTTGGCACCCCCTGCGCACAACACGAACTCGTTTTGAACGCGACAAAAGTGAACGCAAACTGCAGTGATTGGCATCACCAAGTTAGCAACCGGTTGAAACAGCACGTGTTTCCAACATGATGCTTCCAAAGCTACCTACGAGAAGTGGAATGGAATTTGTAAAAGAAGGGAACAGACGTTACGTACGAGGTCAGGCAGGGCGTTGACACGAGCAATCGCATCGATTAACACTTGACGAGAAATCTTTAAGTGTGGGGGGGTTGTTGGGGGCTGCCGAAGTGGCTTGGATTTGGCTGATTCAGTATCGCCCCCCTTTCCCCCAAACCACTTCTTTTTCGTTCCGCCAGTGGGAACATCCCCGACGGGCAACATTTCGACCAGGGATTGTGTCAAGATGTGACGTGGGAACAGCCGACCGGGCGTATGAAGCTTGCCGTCCTCGACATTTCGCCGTCGCTGCATTTCCTGCATAGCGCTGACAAGTTGAGTAGTTTGTGGTGCGGAAGTGGATGTTTGTTCTCGAAAACTTGCCAAGGTTTTGACGATGGAGGTAGTGACCAATAAACTCACTCGTCGAGTGACGGATATGAATTCCCCATGCAAATCACGTAACATGTCGTCCACTACGTCGTCCTACACACAGAAACATGAGACAGACGCTGGTTGTATATTCTCACGGGCGTACGACGAGCGTTTGATGAAAAGTCTGGATGGCGGTTGCAGTAACCAGTCGCCGATGGGCTCGACCGAGTCTTCTTTGAGTACATTTCCATTGCTTTCGTTGTTGTTTCAACGAGCGCATGGTTTCAAACATCGAGAGCGGCAGGGCGGTCACGACCTCCATGATCAACGACTGCGCCATCTCCCTCGAAGCCTCGAGCCATGGAGGGTACGACTGCGGTCCAAGCGATCCGTTGTACGCTGGGGGGATAGCAGCAGCCGCGGCGTTCGTGTTTACCACATTGGTCTTTTCGACAATCGAGTTTTGCAAGGCGGACAGCGTCGCATCTCCTACGAAACCATGGCTAGAAGGTACGATATAGTATATGATGTCTGTCGACATGTACCAGTGGCCAGAATTTGACATGCTTGAGCCACCACGTCGTCCACACAATCGTCGCACTCTGTCGCACCAATCAAGCCAGTTGGATCCGCCGCCTGTAGATGCATTTGCTGGCGAAGGATGTCTTCATCGGCAACCAACTTGGCCCTTTCGACGTTGAGTTCCTTTTGCCGTTTGTGCTGGTCGAGAACGCGCTGCTGTTGTTGGAGTCGCCGCAGCCCGTGGCACTCTTGTACGAACTGCTCGTGGCCGTGGTCTTGAATGGTTCGGCGAACTTCGGGAATATCCAAGTGTCCGTCCTCGAGCTGTTGCTTTAGTACAGTGCCTTTGTCTAGTATTCGCTTCATTTGGACCTCCACCGTTTCCTGGCGTCGACGCTTCTCGCTTTCAATTGCATCCAGTTCAATCGTCGCAGCATCCAGCAAGGATTCCTAATGCAAAGTCATTTACACTGACTGATTCGAAGGGTTGCATATAACTGTACCATTCGCTTTCGTTCGTCTTGCAGACGCTCGAGGTCGAGGCGTCTTTGGGCCGCACCTTCCAGCTGATGGGTGCGCTCAACATTCCATGTACATCGTCGCAGCTCCTGGTGCTCGGCCATGTGCGTTTTCATCAGCGCCTTTCGCTCCATCAGGCGGTTCCGAAGGGATTTGCGGTTTTCCCGCGACTCCAGCACATCTTTGTCCAAGTTTGCGACGGTGGCCCGCATGCTCTCGACCTGTTTTTGGATTTCCAACGATTTCTTGTGCTTTAGCATTTCGCGGGCTTGCTCCACCTTGGACTTTTGCGCGTCAAATTCGTCTTCAAATTGCCGCAGCATGTCTTCGTTGATCTCGGACAAGAATGGTGTCATCCTCGCCTGCTACAGTACACGAACGCGGCCGTCAAGATGTACCAATATGTATAGCCACATTCGTTACTTTTGAAACGGGATTAATCAAAAGACACGATAATCTCGACCACTGACGTTTTAACTGGTAAATAAATGCAAAATGTACTTGCAATGCCGTCTCAAAGGCGACAACTACATAACTAGTTACTAGTAATTGCAAAGCCCGCGATATATTGAGTGAGCCTCGATATTAACACGATACTACGTGTAACGATCGCATGGTGCAGCGGTGGGCATCGCACAATATTCCACGATTATAGCCAAAGGTTACTATGTAGGACCTTAGCTAACATGTAACATCCGCGGTGATTTTATTTCGCACGTGTTGCATCTTGTACAATATTAGCCAGGGTTTGTGAATGAATCGCCCGACCATACAGTACAGCAGAACCACATTTACCATCCTACTTAATGTATCGATCGGTTTAATGCTGTCATTACGATATCAATACAAAGTGTAGCGACTCTACACAAGAGGATGGTTGGTGATGAACTTTCGGAAGACGTCGAGCGCGACCGCCGGTTGATCCAGTGGCACCATCTACCTCAACAAAGGCAATAAGCGCCAACACTTGAGCAATGTCATACGACGTAGTAATAAACGTACATGGCCAGCGTTGTACACTCGAAAAAATGTCAGCCCTTGCGCCGATCGGACTTGGCCATGCTTTTCGCCCTTGAAAACGTATGCGGACATGGCATTTCCGTTGAATTCGTCGTGACCGTGCCACGTCATCTCTCGTGTCCACCTAGTCTCCCCATATGAAACGACGAGCAATCGCCAATTACACTTTGTACTTGTCTTGGGCCATCCAATTGCACACAAGGTCCTTGTCGCCAGCATAAATGAGCACTCGAATGCCATGATCCAACAACGTGGCCACTTTGCCTTCGCTTTCTTCGAAATAGTCCTTGTCCTTCATATAGCTTTGACCAACCACCCTTGCACATAGATCCGTATTCGTACCAAATGACCTGCAAACACATCGCTGTTGCAAGGGGCCCACGAGTGACCAGATATCCCCAGCTTGGCCATCGTCGCTTGGGAGTTCACAAATGTGTACAATGGCTGGAAACGGTAGCATAGCCGAAACATGTCGGAATGGCATTTGCGGTCGAGGTTGTAGTGGTTGAGCCCTTGTCGATAAACCTGGGCCATGACGTTGCTTGACAAGGCTTCGCACACTGTCACCTGCAAAGGGCAACTTGATGATGACATGAATTATCTAGTAACTTTTAAGCGTTTTTCGTGTATATCCCACCTTGGAGCAATCACCTTGTCCACCAATGGCAGGATCCTGACATGCTTGTATGGCCTCTTCACAGCTTTCCACGTAATCGTTGGCCTCTGTCAACAATATGTCATTGTTGACGGACTTGACGAACGGGCCAAGGGTGTCAAATAGAGCTTCCACCGATGTTAAGCCATTTCCAATGCCTACATACATGTACCAATGATGATGCGGGGCTTTGTCATGCAGGTAGTTTGCCAATTCTATAGTACCAATGCCTTTGAGATTCTGAAACGCCCGTGAATTCCGAAGCAGGAGCTCGTGGGCCAAGTCTGGAATGTAATGGCCGGCATAGCTTTCGCCAAAAATGTACAACTCGTTGGACGCAAACGTTGGAAACGCAGTGTAAAACTCGTCCAGAAACGAGACCAAGTCGTCCACCGCCGTGGCTTCTGACCACGATCTGAAAGGTCTGAGGGATTTCTGGCAACATGGTAGGCTTTTCGTACCTCAATGACGCTCGGGCTGGACTGAAGCCCGTGCCGCGAGGCTGGTCAATGTACACCATGTGGGCGGCTTGGGTCCACGAATTCACATTCAATGAAATAGTCGTAGGGGAGTCTTCGCCCACGATGCATGGGCCATTTTCAAACAGCATGCCCACGAGGCTGGAGCATCCAGGTCCTCCAGACAGCCAAATCACTAGCGGAACAGACTCGGCCACCACGCTGCGAACCCTTGCCTCGTAGAATATGTAGTAGAGACCATTGAGGAACCCCGTGTGTCTCGGCTCAGGCTCGCCGCAAAGGCTTGAGTCTTCCACAGTATCTTGCTTAAAGAAGATGGACGCCATGACTGGTCTGCAAGCGAGAAGCAGGAACAGGACGACGAGCCTCCATGCTACAGTGTACATGCCTTTCCAAGATCCCCAAAGGTTTGTATCCTCACTGTCAGCGGTTGTCAAACTACCACTATCCGGATAAAGGCTCCGAGGTGAAATCTTACGGGACAGCATTTAATATTAACACCAACCTTGGATACTATGGTTAATATAATATAATTGTTGACAGTGAGTCAAAGCGTGGATGATATGTGGATGAAGTTGTGGGATGAAACCTAAAGTAATGACCAAGCCTTACGTTGGCCCCGAGCGCCCGGGAGGCCGTCTGCGCAAGCGCGGCCGTACGAGAGTGCGGATCTAAGCTTCTCACTTCACCGAATGATTTATCTTTTCTTCTTGTCGGGCAGCGGCAGGTAGGCCGTAGCCGTGTTGCTCCCGGACGAGGCCTGTATGCAATGAGCTAGCATTATCCTAATTTACTCTCACCTCGACTAATTAGGATATGACCTAATATTAACGATGACACATGATACTATTAATATCACGGATATTTGAAATCCATATAAATAAATCGAAGTATCGATATTCATATATTACTAGTAATTTCATAGCAAAAAAATGAAACGAAACCGATTTAACGATACGTTAAAACCGGTTTGACACAAATCGTTCCAGCATATCCAGGGCAACCTCGGGCTGGTCAAGCGGGACCATCTATGTATGATCATTCAGTTAGTTTGGCGGAGCTGTCAGATATCAATTGTGCAGTACATGGCCAGAACTGTACACCCGCAGAAAGCTCAGCCCATTGTAATGGCGGAGCTCGCCGACGTCAGTGTTGTTGTACATGTATTTCCCGAGTGGTTGCTTGACAAAGTCAGCTTGATGGGCCCATGCCATGTCTTTTGTCCATCTACAATATATCCACATGAATAATCTGCACTTTGCATGGGTACATTCAACGCACTTGTCTTGCGACTTCCAGTTGCAAACCAGGTCTTGATCGCCGGCATACACTAGCACCCGGACCCCATGGTCCAATATATTGGCAACTTTGGTTTCGCTTTCACTATAGTAATCACATTTCTATGGCACATTATAAGCAACCGACCGCCGTATAATGCATGGACAGCAGCTGACTGTACCGCGTAGTGTGCAAAGACGTCGTGGCTGCACGGTGTCCACGTCTTGTCTTGAATTCCCAGCACCGCTCGTGTGGATGGAGCATTCACGAAGTCATAAAGCGGTGAAAAGCGATAGCATAGGTGGAACGCGTCGTCGTCGTTGCAGTGGGCACGGAGGTCGTAGTAGTTGAGATTGGCTCCACGCACTTGGTCGAGTAAATTGGCCATGATGTTATCGCACGGTTGGAGCTAGTCATATTTTCAATAAAGTCAAAAATCATGGTAGCATTTACCATAGAGCAATCGCCAAACCCTCCTTGTGCTGCTTCTTGGCATCGTTGAATACCAATGTGGCACTTCTGCAATTCTTCTGGGGACGCCGCGGTGAGCTGACCTTTGGAGATTCCGGCTGCGAACTCGCCAACGGTGCTGAACATAGCAGAAGGCGACGTGAGTCCATTGCCAATGCCTAACGATATACAGTTAGAAACTAGTAGGGGTGACGACTAAGCGATTTAGCTAGCAGTACGGTACCCATGCCCTTCAAATTGTTGACGATTTGATTCGCGTGGGGCGAGTTTGCCACGCTGGCAGGTCGATGTAGCAAGGCGTATACAAAGTCCGGTACGTAATGACCGGCATAGCTTTCTCCGAAAATGAACAAGTCGTTTGCTTCCAATGAAGGGTACTTGTCGTAGAACGCATCAAGAAACCCCACCAGGTCCACCGCCACATCGGATTCGTACCAGTCTCTATAGGAGTACAATGTTAAACATGCAAACTATTGAAAAGAGCGTACTCTCTGTCTTGTCGAGGCAAACTGAACCCTGTGCCTCGAGGCTGGTCAATGTACACCATGTGCGCTGCGTTGGTCCAGGACGAAGGATTGACTTTGGCCGTGGACGAGTCCTCACCCACCAAGCAAGGACCATTCTCAAACAGCATGCCCACAAGACTGGAGCAGCCCGGTCCACCCGAGAGCCAAATGACGAGCGGCGCGTGGTCGGATGGTACTATCCGCGACTCGTAGAAGACGTAGTAGAGCGAATTAAGGCTCCCAGTGTGGACGGCCTCCGTTTCGCCACATAAGCTCGTCGCATTGGCTACAGCGTTGTGTCCTTGTGTTAAGTAGCATATGCTGGCAAGACACCAAAGCATGAGCACGTGGGTTCGCATGCTGGCTTGGAAACTGCGAAGTGCACGTGGAACAAATAGTAGATCGAACGAAACCGCTGTAACCGTTTGTTTTAACAAAAGACGTCAATTTATATAGATATAAAGTGCATATTTGAGGTCAATTTTCGGTCATAGCTTCCAAATATGTTTAGTTTTCACGCTTTTGTGAAATAATATTGCGCCAAAATTGGAAATATTTAGGTTCTTTTGGCTGGCGTCGACGGTGCCGATACTGGGCACCAGTCACAAACCACGTGGATTTGATTGGTGGAGCTCAAATTCCTTGCAACACAAAATCATCGTGGAAAAGCCTTCAACATGTCAGACCTCCAGCCTGCATGCAAGGCCTTCCAGGAGCACGTACTACAGAATGACTCTACCGTCCTTCCGGCACACCTGAAGCAGAGAGCCCTCTCTGTATACCACAAACACTCGAGCGACCTTCTCCACGCGACAGCACTGCTTTTGGCTGACGACGACGAGGCGCTTGCCGACGCCGTCTGCGTTTACTTCCGTCCATACATTTTGGAGCTATGTGCTCACTTACTGCAGGTGAAATTAAACGACGCACACGAAGTGCTGGCTCAGACCTTTGCACGCGTATTGCACACCACCACCCGTGTGTGGCCCCTCGTGAAACCATACTTGGAATCGACCAAAAGCTTTTTCGTCCAGCTCGCATCGCTGTCCACGTCGCGCCAACGCCGCGCCGCGACCACTGCCAAGTTGTTTTTGCAGGTCAAGCCCATCGAATGCAAAGTGCTGTGGAACTGGACGCCGTTCTTTGCCCTGTGCAATTCCACCGACCACGTCACCCAACAAAACGCGAAGATTGCCGCCAGCATTCTCCTCCACATGGACAACTCCACGCGCAATGCCTTCCTCACTCCACAGGCAGGAACGACTCATGCCTCTTCTTCGACTGACAGTCAGCATCTTGCCCTTCCGGCGTCGTGGTCCCATGTCATGTCAGTCGCCAAGTCGCTGCCCCCAACGCTTTGCAACGTGTGCGGCATCGTCGTGCCTTTCAAAGCCACCTCAGGAGCAGCTGGACCAACGTACCCGCCCTTGATTGAAACGACATCGACCACCCATGCGCTGCGGTCGCTGGCCATCGCCCTCAGCGTCGAGCGCGCCATCCTGGTCACCGGAACGGACGGCTGTGGGAAAACTGCCCTCATCCGCGACTTGGCTCGTCGCACCGGCCACACCAACTTGGTGGAACTGCACTTGGACGACCAAATGGACAGCAAGACGCTGGTCGGGTCGTATGTATGTACCGACATTCCCGGTGAATTCAGCTGGCAACCTGGTGCGCTCACCCAAGCCGTGACCGAAGGGCGATGGGTGGTCATTGAAGACATTGACCGCGCGTCCATGGATGTGTTGGCGGCGTTGCTTCCGCTGCTCACCACGAACGAACTGATGGTAAACTACCTTCCTGCACATTCTAGACAGCTTGGACCGAGCTAAAATCGTGTGTAGATCCGAGGCCAAGCAATCACGGCATCACCTGGCTTTCAACTGCTGGCCACGAGTCGCAAGTCTATGGCTGCGATGCCCAAGGGATTTCCATCTTCGTTGTGGCATCACATTCACTTGACCCCGCTTTCCATGGACGAGATCCAACTCGTGCTGGTCGAAGGTTACCCGCAGCTGTCTGCGGCCGTCGTGTCGCAAATGCTGGAAACGTTTCGTGTGGTCAGTCAAGAATCGTCGCGCGCTATCCGCCAAAGCTACGGCCGGCAGTTTTCTCTGCGGGACATGCTCAAGTGGTGCCGCCGCCTGCAAACGCTGCTGGGAACAATTGAAGCGCAGCATTTTCTGACGCAAGAGCGCCGCGAGTCGATTGTGCGCGAGGCGTGGGACGTGTTTTGCATGGGAATCCGCGACCCCGTCCAGCGCGTGGAAGCCGCCGTGGCCGTGGCCAACTTGTGGCAGGTCCCTTCGGAAGTCGTCGAGCACCAGCTGGTGAACCACCGACCTGTGTTTACGTCGCACCACAAAGAAGTGCAAGTAGGTCGAGTGCATCTGTCAACGATGTTCACCCACCAGTCGGCCACCACCGGTATGATCTCGATTAAAAGTGACGAAAATTCTGGACTCATTAGAGCCTTGAACATGCTGGCTAAACCCGAGATGTCTCTTTGTGCGTAGGCCATCAAATTCCGTTTGTCCTGACTGGCCACAGTCTTCGACTCATGGAACAATTGGCCGCGACGGTGGCCACACATGAGCCGACGCTGCTGGTCGGGGAAACTGGCTGCGGGAAGACGACGTTGATTCAGTACTTAGCCTCTGCCCTCGGCCAGACGCTGGTCGTGCAGAATCTGAACGTCCAAAGTGACTCGGCCGATCTCCTCGGCGGGTACAAACCCGTCGACATGTACCAGCTGGCCCGGCCTTTGTACATGGACTTTGTGGCTTTGTTTGGGGCAACGTTTCCGTCGTCATCGAACGCTGGGTTTTTGCAAGTGATCCAGAAAGCGTTTGACGCCAAGTCGTTCAAAAAGATGAGTCAGGGCATGCTCAAGGCTGTAAAGATGGCCGATGCGACCACGAAGAAGCAGAAAACGTCCACGACAACAACGACCACGGCGCACCAATGGACAGCGTTTCAAAGCGACTTGAGCCGGTTCATTCGCCAACACCAACAAGTCGAGTCGAGCTTTGCGTTTGCGTTTGTCGAAGGCCAGCTCGTCCAAGCCATGAAGGCCGGCCATTGGATTCTCTTGGACGAAATCAACTTGGCGTCGGCCGACACGTTGGAGCGGCTCTCGAGCGTGCTCGAAGGCGAACACAGTGGGCTGTCGCTCACGGAAAAGGGCGACGTGGACCTACTCAAGCCGCACCCCAACTTTCGCGTGTTCGCAGCGATGAACCCGCCCACGGACGTTGGCAAGAAGGACCTGCCGCCGTCGCTGCGCAACCGATTCACGCAAATCTACGTTGACGAGTGCGTGTGTCCGCGGGACTTGACGCTGATTGTGAACCACCAGTGGAAGGAGATTGCCAATGCCCCGATTGCCGACACGGTCGAGTTTTACTTGCAGTCGCGGCAAATGGCAGTCGATGTGCTGAACGACGGCGCGAGGCAACGACCGAGGTATGGCTATTTCGATTTAACATGACAAAACTCTGAACAATCGTATAGATACAGTCTGCGGACGCTGTCGCGGTCGCTCCTCATGACCAAAACGATGCTCCAGAAGGGGTACAGTGTCCAGCGTGCGTTGTACGAGAGCTTTTCGATGGGGTTTGCGACCCAATTGGACGCTTCGTCGCGGGTGCTCATGGTCAAGAGCATTCGCAAAACGTTTGCCCCGAACCTCAAGCAAAAGGTATAGGGTTGTTGAAGACTCTATATCCAACCCAATGTTGACATGCAAATCGGCCTAGGAATTGGACCACCCGCCGCCGAAACCGCGAAAAGTGGACGACGAGTTTGAGTTGATCAGCTCGTATTGGGTGCCCCAAGGCACGTTGGAGCCATTCGATCAAGCAATTGCAGACCCCGTGACGAATTTGAAGAAGTTTGTGTTGACACCGTCCGTGGAACTCAACCTGCGCCACGTCGCACGGTCAGTCGTCATTGGCAAGTACCCGCTGCTGCTGCAAGGCCCGACGTCGGCCGGGAAGACGTCGCTGATTCTGTACGTCGCCGCACGACTTGGTCAAAAGTGCGTGCGCATCAACAACCACGAACACACGGACATTCAAGAGTACCTGGGGTCATATGTGTCGGACAAGGACGGCAAACTCACGTTCCAAGAAGGTAGATCGATCATTGGAGTGGTCATTCCGTGTGATTGAAATAATGTGTGGTGATGTTTCATAGGGGTACTCGTGCAAGCAGTGCGTTTGGGGTGGTGGATCATTCTCGACGAACTCAACTTGGCGCCGTCTGAAGTGTTGGAAGCGTTGAATCGACTGCTCGACGACAACCGCGAACTATTTATTCCTGAAACGCAAACCACGATCCAGCCGCATCCTCGGTTCATGCTGTTTGCCACGCAAAACCCGCCGGGGCTGTACGGTGGTCGCAAGGTGCTCAGTCGTGCGTTCCGAAACCGGTTCATCGAGCTGCAAGTGGACGAAGTCCCGCCCAAGGAACTGCAGCAAATTCTGCAAGAACGGTACGTCTGAACAGTTTTACCGCATGGGATATTGATGCATATACGTAGGAGCGCGCTCCCGCCAAGCTATTGCTCGCTTCTCATCACTATCATGCTGGACCTGCAGCGCATTCGAGCGCAAAGCAGCGTGTTTGCTGGCAAAGCTGGCTTCATCACCACCCGCGACTTGCTTCGATGGGCGCAGCGCCAGCCCACGACCAAGCAAAAGGTAGCGGAAGAAGGGTACTTCCTCTTGGCCGAGCGTCTGCGCAAGGACGAAGACAAGCTCGTTGTGCAGCAAGTTCTGGAAAAACACTGCGGCGCCACCATTGACCTGGGTACGATTTCTTCCTCTTTGAATCCCCCATGGTAATCTTACCTGACGGCTTGTATTATATAGATGCGCTGTACAATGGACAGCCCGACTTGTCCCAAGTCATCGGGCAGGATGAACCGAATTTAGTGTGGGGCACCCCAGAACATTTTGCACAAGTGCAAACCAAACTGTCGGCGACCGATGGGAAGGGAAACAATAGTGGGCTGTCGTCCATTTCAATCACGTCGTCACTTCGTCGTCTGTTTGCGTTGGTTGGTCGGTGCTTGCAACACCAAGAACCTGTCTTGCTCGTGGGGGACACGGGCGCCGGCAAGACCACCGTGTGCCAGCTGTACTCGTTGCTGTTTGACCAGTCGCTCCACATTCTAAACTGCCATCAGCACACCGAAACCGCCGACTTTCTCGGCAGTCTGCGGCCCGTGCGTGGCAAAGACGCCGTGTTGAACCAATTGCATACCCTGCTGCAGCAGTTTACGACGTTGGCGACGTCGTTCGACGTGGATACGAGTGCGCTGGATGCCGTGGACACGACCAACGTGATGCAGCTGTTCCCGGTTCTGGAACCCTTGTTGGCCAAAACCCAACATATCGACGACACAAGTCTGCAAACGGTGGTGCAAAGTCTGCTCAAGCTCAAGCAGCGAGCGATCGCTCTCTTCGAATGGGTTGACGGTCCCCTTGTGACGTCCATGAAGGGCGGCGATTTGTTTCTCGTTGACGAAATCAACTTGGCGGACGACGCCGTGCTCGAACGCCTCAACAGCGTGCTGGAACCAGCGCGGGGGCTGGTGCTGGCGGAAAAGGGCGACGACGCCGAACACATCACTGCCGACCCCAAGTGGCGCATCCTTGCCACGATGAACCCCGGGGGGGACTTTGGGAAGCGAGAGCTGTCCCCGGCCCTACGCAACCGGTTCACGGAAATCTGGGTGCCGAGTCTGTCCAGTGTCTCCGACTTGGCTATTGTCGTGCGGGACCGACTGCCCGCCGCGAGTGTGCACTTAGCGCCGTCCGTTTTGCAGTTTGTTCAAGCTTTCAATGGCCACTTTTCGCTGCACGGGTGGAAGGTGACGTTGCGAGACTTGCTCTCGTGGCTCAACTTCATGCATGTGTCCACGTTGCCGCCGTCGATGGCGTATGTGCAGGGCGCGGCGTTGTCCATCTTGGACGGGCTTGGCTTGGGCTCGACGCAGTCGCTTCATGCGGCCACGTCGGCGCGCACGACAGCGTATGGCTTGCTCCTGGCGTCGCTTCCACCCCCTGTACCGGACGTGCTGCCCTCTACGCAGTGGGAAACCCAAGACACCATTTGTGGGGTGTCTCCGTTCTTCATCCCCCGGGGGCCCCAAGCCCCCGTGCCGCTTCCATTTTCGTTGGCCGCCCCCACGACCATGAAGAATCTGCAGCGGGTGTTGCGCGCACTTCAAGTGTCGCGTCCGATCTTGTTGGAAGGGTCCCCTGGGGTCGGAAAGACGAGTCTTATCCATGCACTGGCCCAACTCAGCGGCCAAACGCTGGTGCGCATCAACTTGTCGGAACAAACGGATGTCGCCGACTTGTTTGGATCTGACTTGCCATCGACCGATCCAGACGCGACGAGTCCATTCACGTGGTGCGACGGGGTGTTTTTACGTGCCCTCAAGGCTGGGCAGTGGGTGTTGCTGGACGAACTCAACTTGGCGTCCCAGAGCGTGCTCGAAGGGCTCAACGCTTGCCTGGATCATCGAGGAACTGTGTATATTCCGGAGATCGACAAGAGTTTCCACTGTCCGTCCACGTTTCGGGTGTTTGCGGCGCAGAATCCGTTGCGTCAAGGCGGGGGCCGAAAGGGCCTTCCCAAATCGTTTTTGAACAGATTCACGCGCGTTGTAGTGGATACGTTGGCAAACGACGACTTGAACATCATCGCCACGGCCTTGTACCCGTCGATTGAGCCGTCCACGATTGAAAAGATGATTGCGTTCAATGCACTGGTGCACCAAGACACGATGGTCCAGGGATCGTATGGTCGCCAAGGGGCCCCGTGGGAGTTCAACCTCCGCGATGTGTTTCGGTGGTGTACGCTGGCGTCGACGTTGACGACGCCGTCTGTGACGTGGTACATTCCGATGCTGTACACATCCCGGTTCCGCACCGTGCAGGACCGCGTGTGTCTGGAACGACGGTGGCGCCAAGTGTTTGGAGACACTGCCACATCCGACGACGTCCCTCCGCCCCTGTTTCACATCACGCCCGACAGTTTGCAGGTGGGCGTGGCGGTGCTGCCTCGAGCCTCGTTCAGCGACTTGTCGTCGTTGCCGCCCTTGTTGACGCAATGGCTGGAACCGACCGAGGCGTTGATGCACTGCGTCCGGCTGCAGTGGCCCGCGCTCCTCGTCGGCCCTAGCGGCAGCGGCAAATCGGCAATCGTCAAACTGCTGGCGTCGCTCACTGGCCACCGCCTGCACGAGTTGGGCTTAAGCTCCGGCACAGATGCCACCGAGCTGCTCGGGTGTTTTGAGCAAGTGGATGTGCAACGTCGCGTCCAAGAAGTGCAAACAGAGCTCAGTTACGCCGTCCAGAAATTGCAGCAGCAATGCATCCTTCAACAGGAATTCGCGTCCGTGGCCCAGCTAGCGGACGCAGAGTATGCCGTGCTCGAGCGTCAGCGCAACTGGTACGCATATCTCTCGACCCTGTTGTTTATTTGTTTGTATGCTAATATTATATCGAGCAGGAAGGGCCACAAGTCGGAATTGGATCCTATGACAGTGACCCTACTCCAGCAACTGCTGGCGTTGGTGGTTCAAGTGGTAGACAAACATACCGCCATTGTGCTGCCGTTATCTCTGGACTCTATTCAAGAAAAACTCGACAGCATCAAGCTCCTTGCGTCCACGGCTGGACGTTCCAGTTGCTTTGAGTGGGTCGATGGCACGTTGCTGCAAGCTTTGGAAGCTGGCGAGTGGTTGCTGCTCGACAATGTCAATTTCTGCAGCGCATCTGTATTGGATCGCTTGAATTCTTTGCTGGAAATCAGTGCGTCGAATATGTCTTCCCTTCAAACCGCTAACATTATTTTTGAAATTTAGATGGTGAACTTCTCGTCAATGAATGTGGGGTCGTGAACGGCACCCTGCGCGTAGTCAAGCCGCACCCGGACTTCCGCATCTTCTTGGCCATGGATGCCCAGTTTGGCGAAGTTAGTCGCGCCATGCGAAACCGATGCATTGAGATTGCGTTGTTGCCGCCAAATGTGATTTCGACCAAGTCCAATCTGGACATGTTGTCCTTGATGCAGTCCGTGTCGTCCATTCAATTTCCGCTGAGTATTTACCACCAATTCCAAACGTTCCACGAAGACATGATGCAGCAAGACAGGTCCATCTCGTGGCGCCACGCGTACAACTGGAGCCAGCTCACGCAGGCTTATGTCGACCACGGATTTGCAACCCAGCAAGCCTGCCAGCAGGCGATGCTCGACATTTTCGGCATCGCCATCGACCTGGTATGGCCCCCAGAGCCGCACTACGCCCCCCCGTCGCTCTCCACAGATGTGTTTGTTCGAGACGCGAGCGCAGGCATGACGCGTTTGCAATCGCGGCTTGCGTTGTACTTGGAGACCCCCAACATGTCCAACAACGCCGTGCTCGATGTGGTGCAGCTGCTCTGCGGGGCGGCGGCAGCGCACTGGCCCAAGTCGCTCCTCTTGAGCAACCACGAATCGTGGACGGAATGCGCCAAGACTCAGCACTCGGACGAGTTGGCGACGGCCATGCTTCCGTGGGCAATTTACCGCAGCGGACAACATGATGGCTTTGCATCGCCCCTGGTTCAACATGAGTTTGCGAAATATCTGGCGGACGAATCGTCGTTGCAACATACGTGGAACGTCCTGGCGAGTCACATCAAGGCTTTGAACGCAGCCATGCCGGGCTTGGACATCCATTCGTTGTACGGGAACCGCCCAGCCCGAGAAATTCTGCGCGCAGAAGTGCTTCAGCATGGCGACGACACGACCAAAGCGCTGTGGGTCAAGGTGGAAGCAGTGTTGCAAACCCTGGAAATGGTAAGAAGTTCGTCGGAGTCCATTATATAGACATCAGCCAACTCAATTTGTTGTAGCTCGAGTCCACATGGTGGCATCGATATGAAGAGCAGACGCTGCTCGGCATCAAGTCGTCTGGAGAAAAACAATCCCAGTCCAAGAAATCCAAGCGCGAAGTCAAGCCCAAGGCAGGCCACACGGTGCTCAACCAGTCGTACCAGTGCTTTCTGCACGGATCGGACGCTGTCGACGTCGACAACGACGTGGTGCCGGTCGTGTACCCATTTCTATCGGCTTTGGATACATGCGTGCATGAATTTGTCCAGGTATGCCGTTTTCTCCAATATACACAACAGACTTGTGATGATTCACCCTGTCTTGTTGTAGCGGACCCTTCATCACCAGTTGACCCGCCATCAAGTGAGCGCCGTGCAAAGCGTGTTGCACCTTCGGTTTGCATGGAGCCATGTGCTTACAACCGAGGAGGCGTCCGTGTCCTTTCCGTGGCATTCGTTCCTCGTGGGATGGAAATGGCTCGTCAAAGCTTGGCAAGCATTTGGCGAATTGTGTGTCACCGACTTGACGACCTCGGTCGTTCACGTGCACGATATGGTGGAGCGCATGGAGTACGCCATTGCTACGTGCATCGGATGCGCTCGGGCCAAGGACACGCTGTGGAAGCGCGGCGGACATCGGCAGTTGCCGCCTTGCTTGACCACGTGGACGGCCATCTCCGCTGTGGAAAAGCTGGCCGCGGCGTGCTCGAACGTGCCGTCATCAGTAAACCAGTTGTCGCTCGTGGATTTGCTATGCACCAACAACTCGGTGTTTCAATTCCAGCCGGCGCTCGTACTGTCTATGCCCCCGTCGTACATCCAAGAGGTGTTGCACGCGCTCACAACGTACGCCTGGTTTATCGAAACGTCGGGCCAGTCGTTCGACACGCTAAAGCAGTTGCCGGACGCACTGCGCCACCAGCTCGAAACCATTCAAGCTAAATACGTGGCAAATCATTCGCACTTGTTGGTGTATTTGCAGCCCCAAGACGACGACGACGACGTCAACCAGGACGCGACGGTATTGCTACTGAGCGAAGACGAAAGCCCAGTGATTGCATCGTGGATTCAGATACAACTTGCCCCGCTGCGGGAATTCCGAGTGTTGGAGCTCGAACTGCACATTGTCAGTACGTTGGCCACGCTGTTGGTCGAAAAATCCGACGCCGAGTTTGCCGCGACGGTGCAATCTCTGGTACGCAACCTGGAAGCGTTTTTGACATTGCAGCGTCAAGTGCACACTCGGTCCGCTGTGACGTTGGTACCCCATCAAGACTTGCTGTGGCGTGCCCACAAGTACGTACAAGACGACGGTGTCGTGGTGGTGACGGTTGCCGACCATGCCGAGTTCCGGGACGTGGTGGCCAAACACTTGAACTCGGCCATGGTGTACTTCCACGAACGACTGTGGAACAGCAGCGTGAACTCGCTCGATGCAATCTCCAGTCGCGTCTACCACACAGACGCCGACGCGGTAACGTTGTCCAAGGTCGGTGGATTCTTGCGCTTGTTTCAGGCCGTGGAAACGACTCTGGCGATGCAGTACTTGGAATCGAGCTCGAAAATGCCCATTGTAGACGTCACTGTGAGCACGACCAAGCTCAAGCAAGCGGCGGACCACTGGGCTATCGCCCATCAAGCGCCCAACCTGTTTGGGTGGAGCCACGACTACTTGTGGTCGCTGGTCTTGGCCACGCTTTACATTTTTGTGCCTCGGTCCCATCAAGTGTACGACCTCTTGGCGTCGTACATACAAGAGTCCAGCGAATCGATTCCGACCATCGTGCAGCAGTTGCAGGCTGCGTCGACGGACACGCGGTTCACACTGTCCCTGCCAGTGTTGGAGGCGTTCTTGACGCTGTATCATTCGTACAAGGAACATGCGTTGCTACGGCATGGGGTGAGCTGGACACTGGTGGGCCTGTGGCGCTTCGGACTGCTCACGCCGTCGTCACCGCTGGATCCGGCGTTGATTCCGCTGATCAAGCGAGACTTTTTGCTCGGGCGGATGGCGCAGTGGGCGGTGCACCACACCGTGGACGCGTGCATGACCAACCTGACGCCGCAGGATTACTCTGTCCGAGACCCGCAGCCTCTGTCGGACAAGATCGACAAGCTGCAACTCAAGGCGATTGAGCGGCCGTGCGATAAGAACTTGTTTGGCGACTTGTTTCAAGACATTGTGCGCTTTGCCACGTCCATCATGACAAAGAAGGTTGTGCATTGGTGCCAACACGTGGACGACGACGACAAGAACGCCGCGCAGCTGGTGCGCGAAATCAAAATGTTTCAGCAGACGACCGACAGTTTCGTCGCGCGGTTGCAGGCCAAGTACACCGACTACCGCGACGTGGTGGAGCCGGTCATTGCCAGCGTGTACCATGCCAAGGACGGACTGTCTTTGGTCGCGCATGTGCTGGAAGCCAAGGCCACTGCCCATGTCCAGACGCTGGCGCGGACGGTGCTGTGCATGCCGAGTCCGGATACCCACCATGCCACGGCCGAAGTGCTGTTGAAGTACGTGCCTATGATTATCATATGCCAAGGGCTATATAGATCAGAAACGATGACAATGTGTTGCAATTTTCTGTAGGCACTCGGACACGTTGAATGAACACCACGTGTCGGCGGTGGACCGGTTGACGGCCGCATTGAACCAAGTGGAATTGCATTACCGCAACCAGGCGTCCTTGCGGCCACATGCGCACCATGCGATGGTGGACACGGCGCCGGCGATCTTTGACGCGTTCTTGCAGCTGTGGTCGGAAAATCAAGCTAAACTTGAGCGCGAAAAGGAGCAAGCCGATGCTCTGTACAAGTTCAAGACGCGGACGCTGGAGATTGAGAGCGAGGAGCAACTGCTGGAGAAGGAGTACCGCCAGCAATTTCCCGACTTTGCCAAGGCGTTCTCGGACTTGCTGGCGACCGATACCTTGGATGGCGCCAACCCCAACTCTGAGGACGAGAAAGAGCCGTCGCCGCTGCCGGACCACGTCGTGCACTTCGTTGCGGCATGTCACGAGCGGCTATTTGTGCACACGTGGGCAACTGGGACGTCGTTAAAGTCGGCGTGGATCAAAAAGTATGCGCTGGGTTTCCACTTGAAACCGTCGTTGAACTCCCTGTTGGATGCCCAATTGGACACGGACACCCGTGGAGGCCATCTAGTGTACACCCAACATGTGCTGGACGAACAAGCCGCCTGCGACACGGTGCCGTTCTTGCAGTTGAGTGCATCTTACGTGGCCAACATTGACTTTCACCGGGATCCGCATGTGAAGGAAGTGGTGTTGGTGCGTAAACCCCTCCAGCGCATGATGCTCCGGTTGCAATCGTTGCTGATCCAATGGCCCGACAATGCGATACTGCAAAAGCTGTTGTTGGTGTCCAACCGCCTGCGCCAAATGTCCAACCAAGTGCCACTGGCGCAAATCTTGGTGGGTGTCGAATTGCTGCTGAAAAATGCCCAGGAATGGCAAGCTATTGCGTCCAAGGACGTGTCGATTCAAGAAGAGATGGCCGCGTTGAGTGCCCTGGTTGTCCGGTACGAATGCATGGTTCTAGAGTAAATGTAGCGCTAAGTTGTGTGATATATACTGATGATTAGATGGCGCAAGTTGGAACTGTATTCGTGGCCACAACTGATGGTGATCAAGGAACGGTCGTTTCAGCTGGAAGCGCGCAAGGCGTGGTTTCACCTGTACAGTTTGTTGACGGCCAAGCCGGAAATACAAGAGGTCGGCGCGGTCAACTTGAACTGGATGGTGGTGCCGGCGCCGCTGGAAAGCTCGTGGCTCGATTCATGGCGGTACAAGTTGTTTGACACGATGGAAGGGTTCCTTCGATCGTGCACGGTCGGTCAGTTCCAAACGCGGTTGGTGCTGCTCTACTCATTCTGTAGCCAGCTCTTTGCCGCACATTATGCTGAAACAAGCGCGGAAACGTACCGGTTGGCGTGCATGATGTACCATTTGTATCGGTACTATGCACAGCACTTGACGTACAACTTGCATCCGATGTGGGCACGACTACGCCAGCCGATTCAAACCAAGCTCGACGAGTTTGTCAAGATCAGCAAGTGGGACGAGCAAACGTACTACTCGCTGGCGCTGTCGGCGGAGAAGAGCCATCGCAAACTCATGAAGTTTGTGCGTGACTATGAGGAAGTGCTCAACATGCCCATGCAGGCATTCTTGGACCGAGTCATCGACGGCAACATCACGAGCGAGAAATACGACGGGATCCAGGCGCTGCAGTCGACCTGGATTGAGCTCAAGACGCGCCAAGATCCGATTGAAGTCGACGACGAAGACGCTGAAGACGTCGAGATTCCTATTTGGCGAGTGGTGGCTGTGCCTCACATCGACAAGTCGGCGACGTTCGACTTGCCCGAAGCGCTGACCCAAGTGGCCGAGTCCAATGCCCTCCGGTGGTTGCTCCAACTGCCCAGTTTAAGCCGCAAAATTCACAAGTTTGCGACCCATGAGCTGCTCAGTGACAAGACCCTGCGCGTGAACCAACAAGGCCGACACCTTAGCGAAGAGTTGTGCACGGCGGTGTTGCTTCGCATTGACAGCTTGAAGGCGGAGACTGCACCTAAAGGCGCCAAGAAGAAAGCCCTTATTGATCTCTTGGCGGAACTCAAGAACCAAGGATGGTCTACGCTGAAGACCAAGACGCCGCCCCAACAAGCGCATATTCAGGTACTACTACACCAGTCTGTACATAGTTTGGTTGAATTCTCATCA
This sequence comes from Aphanomyces astaci, assembly GCF_000520075.1. NCBI lineage: Eukaryota > Oomycota > Saprolegniomycetes > Saprolegniales > Verrucalvaceae > Aphanomyces > Aphanomyces astaci. Next base: position 558,262 of record NW_009798278.1, read on the forward strand.
CTTGGACTGTAGTCGCTGTTGGAATTGGAAATCCCTCGTGTTGAGGCGTCGCTTCGTCTGCACGCGAGTGCCCATCCTTCCACTGCCGACGACCCGCTGCCAATCTGGGCTCAAGCCGACAGCTACTACTACCGGTACTTGGCTCAGCTGCAGGCGCTGCGATACACTGTCATTTCTGGCTACAACAAGGACATTTCATGGTCTGAAGTCGACAAGATGAGTGGATATGCAGAGAACATGCTCCACAGTATCCTGCAGCAGCGCGCGTCGCTTGAATCGATGGCGCACACGCACGAAGGACTGCTCCAGCACTTGCATGTGCTGACGCAAGGTCCGTCGCCGTGGATTCATGCTCAAGAGACGCTCAAGAAGTGGCACGCCCAGCAGACGGAGGACCTGTTGCAGCTGCTGCAATGGGTGGACGAACTGCGTTTGGCCCATCCGCACCATCCGCTGCTGGAAACGTCCAAGGGCTTGTTGCGGCAATGTGGCAAAGACCTGAAGCGGACGCAGCTGCCGCAAACGTCTGGCGTGCCGACGCGCCCGATGGACGACGGCAACTTTGACACGTCGACGAGTTATGGGTTCCAAGACAAATCGCCGTCGCCTATCGTCGGGTTCTCGCCCGAGGTGCTGGCGCGCGACATTCAGTTGCTCAACCCTGAGCCGTTGCTGAAGAACGCGCGAGAAATCGCATTGATCTGCGCTCATGTGCGCGCGGTGCTGGTAGAAACAAGCTTGACCAGTATCACCGCCCCACTGGCGGCGGTCGAACAGCGTAATCTCGAATGGGTGCAGTCCCACCAACGTGATGACGCCGATGATGTGGAGTCGACGACGTTCACGGACGACCAAGTGGAGTTTGTGACATCATTTGCCCAGCGACTGAACGGTGTCGTGGAAAGTGTCCTCGTGTCGATTCAAAAAGCATGCGATTACGTGGCACACGACGGAAAAGTCGACGAAACCCCGACTTTGCACAAGTGCCAAGACTACCTACTGGAATTGGTGCACTCGACACGAGTCAACCACTTGTCGACGCAAATGGACGAGTTGTGGCAGTTCTTGAAGAAAGACATGCGATCAGAGTGGAGCCACGTGTACCAGTCCTGTGTGCGTTGGATGCAGGCGTTGCTCCCGAGTTGGAAACTGGTCGTGGCGTGGCACCAACAGCTGCTCAGCGACGTTGTCTATGTCCACAAGAGCATGTCCAAGTGCGACTATGTGATGATTCGCATTTTCCGTACGTTGCTCTCGAACGGGTTCTGCAAAGCGCCAGAAGAAAGCGAAGAGAAGGACGGCGGTGGCAACATGAACTTTGAGGACGACGTCGAAGGCACGGGGATGGGCGAAGGCGACGGCAAGAAGGATGTGAGCGATCAAATCGAAGACGAGGAGCAGCTGCTGGGGCTCAAGGGCGACGAGCCGCAGGAGCCCCCCGAGAAGAAGAAGGACGAAGACCAGGACAAGGGTCTGGAAATGCAAAACGACTTTGACGGGGCGATGGAAGACGTGCCTGAAGACGACGACAAGGACGACGACGACAAGGACGAAGACGACAAGGAGGAGCTGGACCGTGAAATGGGCGAGTTTGACGAAGACAACATTGTCGATGAGAAGCGGTGGGGCGAAGATTCGGACGACGAGGACGACAACATTGACAAGGAAAAGGAAAAGTTTGACGATCAGAGCAAGATGGACGAGGGCGAAGCGTTGGAGGACGAAGTCCGCGGCAAGGACGGCGACGACGACGAGAAGGACAAGAAAGAAGAGGACAAGCCCAAGGAGAAGCCGCCGGCGGACACCGCTGGGAACGACGACGACGACGAGTCAAAGGAAGACGAAGACGGCAACATGCCCGACGACGACGGTGTGAACGAAGACACGGAGGACAAGTACGAGGACGAGCACGAAGAGCTCGCGCCTCGCGATGCCCTTCCGGACGACGAAGAGCAAAAGAAAGACGAGGACGAGTTTGCCGACGACATGAATCTGGACGGCGAAGACAAGGAGGAAGAAGAGGCCGCCGACATTGACGAAACCATGCCAGACGAAGATCAGCCAGAAGACGGGGAAGACGGCGACCCGACGGCTGATCCGGACCAGAACGACGACGACGAAGAAACCAAAGAAGACGAGCCGGAGGCGGTGCCGCTCGGCGCGGGCAACGAGGAGCAGGAAATGGACGTACCGTCCAACGACGATCCTGAAACGGACAAGACGGACGACCAGCCACCCCCTCCCCCCCACGAGACGGAGAAGAACGAAGAGAGCAAGAGTGCCGGGGCGGTGGCGGGCGTGGAGTCCAAGGACGGCCAAGATGCGCTGGAACCTCAAGATCGGGACGAGAACAACGACGACGACGACGATGCTGCGGAAGACGCCGATCGCCCAGACGACGAAGAGACCACGACGGAACAGCAGCAAGGTGCGCAGTCCAACCCGAACGGGTCGGAACTCAAGCCGGTGGTCGGTGCTGAATCCCAACAAGAGCAAAGTCGCGAACGCAAGGACCTTAACCCGTACAGAAACCCGGAAAAGGCGCAGGAGCATTGGCGTCGGCGCATGGAGATTCTGGACACGAACCAAACGCAGAATGAATCGCAGGCGAATGAGAAACCGGACGACAAGGACGAACAAGGTGGCGTGGGGGAGATGGCCGACGAAGATGACAAGAACGTCGACTTGGCCTTGGCGCCTACCGACGATGCCGCCGTGCCGGAAGGCATGATGGAGGAGGACGAGGACGACTCGAACGACCTTGACACGGACAAGAAGGACGACGACGATGCGGCGAAACAACCCGAGCCCGTCAAGGAAGACAAGCCCAACGACCAACCCAAGGCGGCGGCGCCTCAAGATCCGTTGGATGCCAAGCCTTCCAACAAGAACAAACCAGATGGTCTCACGGCAGACAACGTGGATGTTGAGATGGACAACCCCGACGACGACGACGACTCGGAGAACGACCTGGCATCCCGGGACTTTGACATGAATGCCGACGAGTTTGCACCGGTGGTGGCGTCGGGCGTGGACGTCGGCGACAAAGACGCTCAGACGGAACTCCTAGAAGCGGACGAGGTCGACATCGACGCCCTTCGCGCCGACCTGGACGCATCCATGCAACTCCAGACCGTGGACTCGATCGAACGAGGCACGGCACTGTGGAGTACGTACGATCAAATCACCCGAGCCGGGGCCCAGCGACTGTGCGAGCAGCTGCGGCTGGTGCTCGCGCCCATGCTTCGCTCGCGTCTGCAAGGCGACTACCGGACGGGCAAGCGCATCAACATGCGCAAAGTGATTCCGTACATTGCCAGTTCGTTCCGCAAGGATAAGATCTGGCTGCGCCGGACCAAGCCGTCCAAACGGGCGTACCAAGTGATGGTTGCAATCGACGATTCGGAATCTATGGCGGACAATCATGCCGGCCGGCTGGCGCTGGAGGCGCTCACGACGTTGTGCAAGGGCATGACGCAACTGGAAGTGGGCGAGATTGCCGTGGTCAAGTACGTCCTGTGGATGATGATGATGTATATACAACGTGCCGACGTTGATTGATGTGTCTAGGTTTGGGGAAAAGGTCAACTTGCTCCATCCGTTCGACATGCCGTTCACGGACGACGCCGGCGCGCGAGTGATTCGGGCGTTCCAGTTCAACCAAACCAAGACCCACATGGTGGACACGCTGGAAGCCATTCAGGGACTGCTCAACCAAGCCAAGCAGAACGCCAGCGGCCACGGCAACACGGAGATCACGCAGATCGTGTTTTTGATCTCGGACGGGCGCTTTGATAAGGACGGACGCACCAAGATGCAGAAGCTCGTGCAGGCAGCCATGGAGCAGCAGCAGCTGATCGTGCTGCTGATTGTGGACCACCCGAAGGATGGTCAAGGCATTTGTGATACCCAAAGCGTGAGTTTTGTCAAGGGCAAGGTGGAAATGACACCCTACATGGACAACTTCCCGTTCCCGTACTATGTGATCATGAAGAACACCACCATGCTGCCAGAAACGTTGTGCAATGCGCTGCGGCAATGGTTCGAGCTGCTTCAAGGCAGCGACTAGACAACCGTTAGAATAAATTGAATATATATGTATATCTTGCATCGTGTTGTGACGTTAATAATATTTGTATATTTTGATATATCCACTAATATCTACTATTTGAAGTACTTCGAAGTACTAGTATCCACCTTACGTAAGCTTAGTATTAATACTTCTTCTATTTGCAAAACATATTGGCAAAATATTATGGATTTGGTACAAATATCCACATATCGACGCTATTGGCAATATCATTTTTCAGTGGATCGGATTGGTGCTTATCGAATGTATATTCAGCCAATCAGAAGTTCCAGTCTAATCAATACGCGAATTTGAACAAAATTTCGGCTTTTTTTGTATTTTGGTTGTTGGGGAGTTGAACTTGTCGAAACCCAACACGAAACAATAATCATGGACGACGACGAAGCATTCAACTTTGGCGGGTCGAATGCGTCCGTGTCATTGCAAACGCACAATGAGATTTGGACGGACATCAAGCACATTTGCCGCGAGATCGGCAAGCCGAAGGGGAAGCGTGGACCGGCATTGATTGCGTTCAAGGGCATGATCACGTCGCTCAAGCACCAGCAGGTGCTGCACGCGAGCGGGACGTGGAGCTTTGTCATCGCGGCGCTGGTGCAGGTGCTGGACGAGGACGTTTCTGCGATCGTGAAGAAGAAATCTATTGCGAAGAAAGAGATCAAGCTCGACCTCGAATCCATGATGAACGACCTCCTCGACTACGCGCACACACATACGTCCCCTGCGAGTTCCACGGCAGTCCTCGATCGCGACAGCGTGGGTCTCAAGACGCTGAGGAGCTTGGTGTCGTCTTGCGGATCCATTCTTGCCAAGACAAGTCTCGAAAACACTGCCGCGGAAGCCAGCGCGTTCCGCATTTTCGACAAACTGTTCAAATTCCGTGCGTACTGTCGCGCCGTGAGCGACTCGCACTTGAAGATGGTGTTGGAGAAGTCCCTTTACCTCATGAACGACCGCACGGCCAAGAATGCGTTGGTCGCGTCCAAGATCGCGCTGAACATTCTGACGTACTACCAGTCCGACTTGCATCCGAAACTGCCAGAGTTGATGGAGTACTTGCACCAGTGGTTCCTCCATGCTAGCTCCGACGGGAATAGCAGCAGGACGTCTCAATCTACCTACGCCACCAATATTCCTGGCGACACTGTCCTAACACGGAACGTTCTGAGCTGCATGGTGCTCCTCATGCAACAGTACGGTCCACATGTGACGCCGTTCCTGTCGTCGCACGAAGCCATGTCGTACGTCCAGCGCCACTTGAACGACGAAGTGCTCGCGCTTTCCCAGGAACCGGCCGAGTTTTTGATCATGTATTACCGCCTCGTGCATGCCAGCGCCGCACCGCCTACATCCGTCCAGGTGTGGTGTGTGTATGAAAATCAATGGCTCTCATATTCGATGTAGAATCGGCAACTCAAGCAGTTGCATGCGTCGTGCGTATTGGATGACAAAATTCTGACCAACATCGTTCGTCACATTGCACACAATGCCACCAATGTGGGTGTGATGGAGAAGAGCTACTTGTGGTTGAGTGTGGTGGCCGACGTCGTGTTCTACATGGATCAGTGGGGCGTCGGAGAGCTCCTCCATCAGCACAGTGTCACAAAACGACGTCGTCACATGACTGACCTCGAGACCATTGTCGGCCACCTCCAAGGCGGCGACCACTCGATCCCACCGGTGCTCCCAGTGTCGCAGATGTCGTCGACGCAACAGTTGAAAGGCATGACCTTGGCTCGTTTGCACTGGCTTATGTTGGTGCAAGCGCTGCTGGCCCGCCACGGACACTGGTATGTGCACACTCGCTCATCTACATCCGTTATGAGACATGGTTAGGCTCGTGGGCCATCAACTGGAGAGCTTGCAAGCGCTAGCCAACGTCCTGATCCAGTCCCTCAACGATGCGACGATGGATGGCCACTGCAAAGAACAAACGCTGCACTGTCTCTTAGCTCTGTCACTGTATATGCGCCCACACGACGATCCAACTCGATGGCGCGCGTTGTGGCAGACGCTGGTGTCGGACTTTTCGATTCGAAACATGACCAAGTGTGACGTGGTGCTGCAGCTCTTGTCCGCCCTCGTCGCATTGGAGTACGTTCCAATGGCCACGCTCGAACGAGATCTAGGGGCCATCTTGACGTTTCCCGCATTTGCATCTCCGTCTGGTAATAACATACATGTCCACACGACCCATCTCACGACTAGTTGGTCTGGCTAGTGTATGCGACGCTGTTGCTCTACTTGATTCAAACCAAAGTTGACACGGACATGTGCGACAACGCGTGGACACGACAAGAGGTCGCCACGTACTACATGAGCACCCTCGCGCACCAAATCTTTGCGCCCGACGGACTCGGCCACGCCGCTCCAGTCTTGGTTGCCGCCATCGGATCCGTCTTCGCCGACGGCCGTACGTTTCTAGACTGTACGCCATACCTCGTATCATCGTTTTGGGTCGGATGTGTGACCTGCGATCTGCCTCCGGACTGCGCCAAGTCGTTTTCCAAGCGAGACGCCGATTTGTTCGAAGTACCCCCCCTCGCCCACCTCAGCTCGTTGGCGGGGTATTTTGCCCGGCACAGCCGCACCAAGGACTCCCCCTCTGCTTTTGCCGCATCGAGAATTGCCTTTCCCCCGTATGTGCAGCTACAAATCACTCTCGAGCCAGCGGCGTACTTGACAGCCCGACGCGCGGACGTGATGTACTCTACCGTAAAGTCTCAATCCGGTCGGAGCCCCGCCGTCGTGCTCGACGAAATGCATCGATTACTGACTGATGTAGTTGAAAAGTGTGACACGTCGTCCAGCGACCAGCACCTCGTGTACGTGGAAGCGTTGATGAATGTAAGCACCATGGTTTTGTAGTGCAATGTCGATTGATTAACTATTCTTTTTATTATTCTCGTAGGTGGGGGTTGTTATTGCAGGTGTGCTGGACGTGTACTGCTTGGACGCGAATGTACTCATGAAGAACGTGCTCACGGCCGTGTGGTCGCGCATGTCGAAATGGATGGCGTCGCCCAACGCCGTCAGGTTGCTCCACAAGTTGCTGTGCATGCTGCAGCTCCTCGGTCGCAGTGTCAGCGTCGACTCGGACGGCAAGGGCAAGTTCCCTCCATCTTGTCGCCCCATCCTTTCGTATGTAACGAAGCCTGCTCTTTTCTAGTGCTTAGCATTGTTGTTATAGATTCATCGGTACCAACGTGGAAGAGTTCATCACGAATCGACACAACGCGGACGTTCCAGACGTCGACGACGACGACATTGACACGAGTCGGTGGGCCAGCTTGAGCCAGAAACACAATCTGTCGCGGCTGTGCTGCCTGCGCATCCACCATTTGCTGCAGTTTGAGCACCGCCGAACTGCATCCATGAGCAGCCAGTCGGCCAAGCAAGAAGACACGTCGCAGTTGATTCGTCTCGTAGTCGAGCAAACGTACATGACGGCCAGCGAATGCTTGGCGCTGGTTCCGTCGTTGTGGCGACCGCTCACGAACGAAGGCTTGTCGACGATTGTGTTTTTGCTGCTCAGAGCGTTGCCGAGTCATCCCGTGGACGTGTGTCAGGCGTTGGAAGGCGTGGCTGCGGTCGTTTCGCGGCAACAAATCAAAAGCGCCAGTGCCTCGTACGATCTCGGGCTGGTCTTGGACGCGTTGCTCAAGCTACGCAAGCCACGAAAGCTGCGCCGAGCGCTCGTGTTGGCCTACGAACAACTGTTTGTGATGGATGTGGATCAGTTTGTCCAATTCTCCGGCTTTATGATGGCGTCGCTGTGTGACCAAGACATCCAAGTGCAAGTCGCCAGTATCAGCGTGCTGCAGTCTGCGTACGCCAAGTACGACGAAGGCGTGGTGGCCATTTTCAACGACGTCGAAGCCTTGCTCAAGGAAAAGGGCCGCCACAGGTTTGTATCCGCCTTGGCGTGTTTTATTTCGGCTGCCAGTGCCGACATCCTCGTCAGTCGGGTGCTGGCGCTGTACAGTTTGTGGTTTGACACCGATCCAGAGCTGTTCCAGGCGTGCACTGTCGCCCTGGCCCAGCACTTTGCATATCCATCGCCGTTAGCCATGCTGGAAGATGTGTGCTGGTCGACATTGTGCCACTACGTCGAGCTTGGGCCTCAATTGCGTGCGAAAAGGAACGTGTGGCAGTTTCCCATGGCGTTGTTTGGTGCTCAATTGCCTCGTTTGGCTGACAGCTCGGTCGTACCCTCCATTTTGACGTTGTTGGTGTTGCTGGACGAAGCAAACACGGATATCCACCGCTCGTTAGAACAAGTGCAAACAGACGTACCGAATTTAGCGGCAATTCAATCCAGCGTGCGTGTCGTACTGGCCTGGGCCAGGCGGCTTGAACCATCAATTCCCACCGATGGACACAGTACGCTGGTCGTGTTGCAGTACATGATGCACCTGAACGCGTACGATCCGGAGCTATACCCTCTGCACTGGCCCACGTTGGAGTCGATGGTGCGTCCTCTGCCTGTGAATCTCGTGGACGTGGTGCTGGCTGTCCATGCCTGGGTGAAAGAACACAAGCTGGAGTCGTTTGCATCCGAGCCAATCAAGTTTCTATGCGATGCCGTTGATGCGCTGTCCAAATCGGCTTGTAATGGCCACGCCCTGTCGCACCGCATCGTGTTGCATGTGCTGGTGCAACACGTCGACCGGTTTGATGTCGCGGGTGCGTTGAAGCGTGTGTGCGACCTCTGGATGACCCGCGATCCCGACTTGTTTGGCCAGAATCTGAACCATTTGATTCGGGACCTTGTCCGGCGGTATGCCGCGCTTCCCGTGAAGGTCCAAGAAGTCGTCGAAGACATCGCCCATGCGATTGCGCGGGTGCCCAAGCTCGGCAAGTTCCTGGCCACCCTCGACCCATTTCCGTCGCAGATCTCGCCAGGACTGAACCAGCTGCAGCGGTCACACAACGTCGACGAGCCCGTGATGATTCAAACGCTGGCCGGAAAACTCACGCGGCCGCCTCTGCAATCCACCCCGTTGACGATGGAAACGCTCTTGTCACTCCAAGACATCGTCGCAGCCAACACAGACGACCACCATATCCCCACAATCGTGCACGGTCTCTTGTCCAATACATATCAAGTTGCGGTGCGAGAAGCCGACTCGGCCAAGCAAGTGCAACTTGCCACGTGTGTTGGACTGATGGGTGCCGTGTTCCCGGCGGACCTGCTCAGTCATGATGTGGCGCGCCTGGACGTGTTGTATCTGCACCTGTTTGCCCGCCCGTCGTTGGCCGCGCTGTCGCAGGCCAAAGATCCGTGGCTCGAACTTGTTGGCAAACTACTAGAGTGTTTACTTCTGCTTCTGTTCGACTCGGACGGCCGTGTCGTGCACACAGCGCACGACACGCTCAAGGCGCTGCTGCAGCTCAACGATATCCACTCCGCCGTCAACCACATGAAAAGTCATGCTCATGGCCCCAAGGCCTTTCTCCAGAATTTCTTTCCTGCGGCTACCACAGTCGTCCGTGCACTTCCCACTCGTCGCACGACTGTCCCGCGATGGGCTCCTGTAGACCATCCCTCCTTTCGGCACTGGATTTGCCACATTTGCAGTGTGTTGTTAATGCAATCGCCGGATCCTATCCTTGGGGCGTGCGTCGACGTTTGCTCGGTCAACGACCGCCTCGCCATCTTCCTGCTCCCGATGGCAATTTACTCCATCCTTGGCACTGATGCCCCCGACTTGCAAAGGCTCGAACAGCTCATACTCCAAGACGCAACGTCGCTGCCCCCCGACCACGGCCAAGTTCTCGTCCAAACCATCAACTATGTGCGACACCTCCAGACGATGAAATCCGGTCAGTCCGTGTGGGCGTTGCCATATATGCAAGTGGCTGAGCTGGCCCTGCGCTGCAATATGCCATACTCGGCGCTGCAGTATGTCGAACTGCACTTGGAGCACACATTTGGCACCATTGCGCCAGACCAGGCGTTGGCCCCAGGGGTGGCCAACATCCTGCTGCAAGCTTACAAGCAAGTCAACGCCCTGGACGCCATCGACGGCGTCCGCCAAGTAGGCCACTCGCTCTCAGACCAACTCACCATGTACACTCTGGAAAACAAATACTCGGATTGTCTGCCGCTCTACGACGTCCTCGCGAGGCAGAAAGGCGCAGGGTACCAAAAAGGTATATGAGCGACGACTTTATAAATCAGTATAATGTACATACATCCCATGCTAGGCCTAGCTCGAACGCTGCATGCGCTGGGGTATACAAACTTGCTCGAGACGTACCTGACGACCCACGACTCGTCGGAAATTAGCAAATTCCAGTACCAAATGGCGTGGAAGCACAGCCAATGGTCGTTGAAGGTTCCGACGGCGGAGGGTTCTTCGACTGCCAAGTTTGACGGGTTGCTGTACGGCTGTCTCAAGTCGATGGCTTCGAATGATGGCGCGCAGTTCCAACAACTGGTTGTGCAAGCCAAAGCCTCCATCTTAATTCGTCAAAACGTGTCGTTTACGGGTATGTGGGTTCCACCTTTTTGTTGGTCGTCGAGCTAACGTTGATGGACCAACGAATGTAGGCCTTGAAATGACCAAGACTTTGCATAAATCCATGGTGCAGTTGGAAACGGTGGCGAAATTGGAGGCCGTGTGGAAAGTTAAAGTGTGTGTGTGACAAAACGCTGTCACATATTTTCTAACATAAAAAGTGTAGGAAGAGCAGTCGCAGCCGTCCATTCTTGGCTCGAGTGTGGCGGACGTGGACGCCCAGTTTCACGAGTTGGCTGGCAATTGGAGTCGAAGGCATGCCGTGTATGCCGACGGTAGCTTTGACACGTACTCCACCTTGCTCCAAGTGGAGAAGTGCTGCTTGACCATCCTGGATGGGGCGGCGTATTTGCCAGCGTGGTACAACCCTGTATAACATCTGGATGCATCTATGATGATATTTGTTGATATGTAGGCAATTAAAGCTGGCCAAGGCAGCGCGGAAGGCCAATAGGGTGGCGATTGCCTTCAACGCATTGAGTGAGCTGGAGCAGACACCTCTGGGACCATCGGACCACATCGCATACCTGATGGAAAAGGCGCGGTTATACTATTCCATCAACGAAAGATCGCGCGCATTGGAAATTGCCAAGGACGTCCACAGGCAGCTAACAGCCGAGAAGAACCAAGGGCTAGCTCTGGCACAAGCCAACTCTACGATTGGCAAGTGGCTGGCCGATATGAAAGCCGAGCGAAGTGAAGTGATTCACACGACGTACTTGTCGGCTGCCACCCATATCTTTGAAAGCATGAGCGCGGTAAGTACAGTTGTCTGTTCGGATGATATATAATTGTCCTTTTACCCAACATTTGGACTTTTGTGCTGAATCCATCAAATCCATCGATCGATTTTGTTTACTGAATTTTGAATGTAAAAATGTGCTCTGTGGTGATCGTATTTACACTAATAGTTGAGTCACACACTCATTCTCCATGCCGCTCCAGTTTAGAATAAACATAACGATACCCCAAATTTGTACTTTTGTGCTGATTATTTGCCAAATCTATCGATCGATTCGTTGTACTGACTTTTGGAATGTAAAGATCGCCCAGTATCACACTAATTTCAGGCACACACTAATTCGGTTTTACATTGGTCGAAAAGTGGATTTGATTGGCCAGTTGATTCGTGATCTGGGTTTGGGTTGATTGGTCGTATATCGATTGTCTGTCGATTTGGTGATTCTGCTCCTTCGATATTGACCACCCAAACACTCGAATTTCACAATAAATGCCCTTTACTTGACATGGATATGTAGGAAACACAGTGTGGACACGAAGCGTCGAAAGCTTACCGGACGTTGGCAGACTTTACATTTGACATTTACAATCAAGTCAAGACGCGCGTCGAGTCGAACGAGTGGAAGCGCGGGAAAAAGGTGGCTGACGCCCAGGAAGCCGAGCTTCGGCTCTTTGACGCCACGTCCAGCGCTCAGAAAGCGCACTCCCGGCATGGCGTTCTCCGAAAACAGGTACAACATGCTTTGAAAATAGGCGGGTAACCCTTGAGTATATACAGGTCGAGTTTGACAAGCGAGAACGCCACGCCGTGGAATCGTCGGTGGATCGATTTCTCACCAGTACATTGAAAAATTACGGCTTGAGCTTGCGGTACGCAATTTAAAGATCTATTTTGTTATTGTGGTATATTCGATACGAATTTCCAGACCCCGTCGAATCGAATGTATCTCGCCGCCATTGAATCACGAATCATCGACGCTAGTATTGGCTAGGCCATTTTTAAGTGGATTTGATTGGCTACAAGTATATTCAACCAATCAGAACTCCGGCGTGATTCAATATTGATTAGACAAACCACGCGAATTTTAAAAGGTTATAGCGAATTCACAATAATTAGAGGTTGAATATGATAATTTACTCGCCGGTCTACTTTTTATTTCCCAATACTTTATTGCCAGAGGATTTATTGTCATAACTATTGTGTCGATCTGATTGGATCAAAATAACGTGCGGTTTTTGGGATCCTTTTTTCAAGGACACAATGAAGTATATCTGAGATAGACCATTGTTTACATCGTTCGTTAAAGTGATAAAAGGTATATTATGGTTGAATACGATATATATATATATATATATATAGGTGAGATAAATCGATTGGCGTTTATGTGGACATGCCGTACATTTGCTATGATACAGCACAATCGTCGTGTTCTCATGCTATTTTTTGTGGCAGGTATGCGGCGAACGGGGACATGACGCCAGTGTTTCGCATCCTGTCGCTGTGGTTTCGGCATTTCCAACACACCCTCGTCAACGACGAGATGGCCGACATCGTTCAAAGCGTGCCATCGTACAAGTTTATTCCGCTGTCTTACCAAGTGATCTCGCGGTTGGGCACAACGTCCACCAAGAGCAACATCGTCCAAGAGCTGGTGCGGAGGCTCGCGACGGAGCACCCCCACCACACGATCGTGCAGCTTCTGGCGCTGAAAAACGGCTCCAAGCGCGGGACGGCCGCGTACCGAGACAACATTGGCGTGCTCAAGACCGAAGAAGCGGGGAACGTGCTGAACTTTGTCAAGCGGTCCAGTCCGATGCTGGCGGCGTTGGTCGAGAACATGGAAGTACTGTGCGATGCATATATCACGCTGGCGCTGCACGACACCAAGGAGTACGAGCGTCGAGGTACGTACGTACGTGGTATTGTGTTTGAGAAACAGATCACAAACGCTACTGTCGTCCACGCCGATTAGAGTCGTAGGGGCTGTGTTTTGCAATGTTATGGATCGTGCTGGGTTTGGTAGGGCTGAAGAAGATTGCACTGGCCAACATCCTCGTGGGACGAGATCGGGTTCCTTTTGACAATTGCTTGAGGCTGCGCAAATGCAACCAGTCCGTGCCCGCGCGGCCGGCGGTGCTCACGGTAGCCATCAAGCCTCGCCCGGACGGCGACTACTCGAACGTGCCCCGTGTGCAGTCGTTCGAGAAGGACTTTACAGTCACCGATTCAGGTAGCGAGCTTAATTGTCGTTTTTACCCTAAATTTGGACTTTACTGTTATTCGCCAAATCTATCGATCGATCGATATAATAACTTTTGTATGGAAAGAGATCGTTTTCAGTATATCACACGAATTCTCAGTCACTCACACACTAATTCGGTGTTGAATTGGTCCAAGATTTGATTGGCTAGTTGATTCATGTCTTGTGGGTTTTGATTGGTCGATCATCGATTGTCTGTCGATTTGGTTATTCTGCTTATTCGATATTGAGCACCCCACTCCAATGGTTTCGATTCGACGACTTGACAATATATAGAGGTGGACATTCAGGAGGCCTTGCATTAATCAAGTGTGCTGTAAATATAGGAGTGCACAAACCCAAGATCATCTATTGTTATGGGTCCGATGGCGTCCGACGAAAGCAGTTGGTCAAAGGCAACGACGACACGCGACAGGTCCTTTTGCCGACATATAATTGTAGGAATATCATACCTATGAGTGTTGTAGGACTTGGTGATCGAACAAGCCTTCGACATTGTCAACTCGTTTCTGGACGAAGACCCCAACACCCGCCGCCGCCACCTCCAGATCAAAACGTACAAGGTATATATTGTGGTGGAGGATGCGACTACCAGATGATATATATATACAATTTTGTCGATATGACTGTGGGGTTGATAAGCCAAATCCATCATCGATCGATTTGTTGTACTGATATTTGTATGTTAAAAACGTTGCCCTCCTGCGGTGATTGATGGCAATCACACTACTGATTGAAATCTCACACTATTTAAATGTTTGTTGACGGTAGTTTCGTGGAATTTGATTGGCTCAATATTGTCGATTTGATACAAATTTGGGGAGGGGTACATTCGAATCGCGCCGACCAAACCGATCCACAATCGATCGGATTGGTTGAATTTCATTGAGAAATGGGTTTTGATTGGCTAATATTTTTGAGCTCAGCTGAAGTGGCCAATCAAATCGATTTAAATTCCAACGAGAAACCACACCACAACACAATGAAATGTCACTCGAAAGCACAATATGTCTTGTGTAATTGATACTTGTGGATGTTCGTTCTGGTTTTGAATCAACCAACCATATTGGTAGGTCACACCACTCGACACGGTCGCGGGGGTGCTCGAGTGGGTGGACAACACGATGCCCATGGGAGGGTACTTGAATGGAAAGCCCGTGGACGCCCATATGCGATATCACCCGCACGAGTGGAAGCATGTGCAATGTCGATCGTATCTGCAGAAAGCCACCGACAAGTACGCGGCGTACCTGGACATTCAGCAGCACTTTACACCTGTGTTTCACCACTACTTTTTGGAAAAGTACCCCGACCCCGCCACGTGGTTGGTCCAGTCGACAATATATATATATATATGTATATCTGAGATAGACCATTGTTTACATCGTTCGTTAAAGTGATA
>NW_009798278.1:573880-586260 GCF_000520075.1 Aphanomyces astaci
TGCGATATCACCCGCACGAGTGGAAGCATGTGCAATGTCGATCGTATCTGCAGAAAGCCACCGACAAGTACGCGGCGTACCTGGACATTCAGCAGCACTTTACACCTGTGTTTCACCACTACTTTTTGGAAAAGTACCCCGACCCCGCCACGTGGTTGGTCCAGTCGACAATATATATATATATATATATCATGCATCCAATGGGGTAGGTATTCGCGCCGTGCCGCGTACACGCGAAGTGTAGCCGTGACCTCGATCGTCGGACATGTCCTAGGTATAGGGGACCGGCACTCGCAAAACATTTTGATCGACGAAGCGACCGGCGAGCTCGTGCACATTGACTTTGGTGTGGTATTTGACCAAGGTTCGTACATATATTGCAGATTTTTCTTGAATCCACGATATTTATATAAACATACGTAGGCATGACACTGATTACGCCTGAGACGGTGCCGTTTCGGCTCACGCGGGACGTGGTGGACGGGATGGGGTGCAACGGCGTCGATGGGGTGTTTACGCGATGCTGTGAGGAAACGCTCAAGGTGCTGCGGAAGAAGGGCAACGCGCTGGCCACGATCGTCGAAGTGTTCATCCACGATCCATTGTACAATTGGACCCTGTCCCCTGGACGAGCACTACAAGTGCAGAAGGACAAGGCCGACAACGACGTGCAAATGCTAGTCGATGCCGCCGACGACGACGACGACGAGAACGTGGCCGACCTAGCGGCCCGCGTCCTGCTCCGTGTCAAGCAAAAGCTCCAAGGGTACGAGGACCCGACCGGCGAAGCCATGAGCGTGGAAGGCCAAGTGAAGCATCTCATTCAGGTCGCAAGAGATCCCCACAACCTGTGCAAGATCTACCCTGGCTGGGGCCCGTGGCTGTAGAACAGCTAGCTAAAACACTGCTTTAGTACACCGATTTAGGGTGTACTTTATTCACTGTCAAATCGTTCTGTTTTTGAAGTCGATTTATCCGGATAGTCCGGTTTCCTTCACATCTTGGCACCGACGATCGACGTCGAACGCGCGCGGTGATGTCGATTCCTCAATGGACTGCTGCGTGGCGACCAGACATTCGCCGGCTGCTGCATCTCCTGCAGGAACCCATAGACGCTTCATCCTCACAAGCATCCGCTTATGCTGTCGACGAGCTGCAAGTGGACTTTTATGTGCGCAAGTTGCATGCGCACGTGTACTTGGAGCCAAGCACTGAGCGCATGAAGAACGCGGCCGAAGGTGTGGTACGGACACTGGAGTTCCACCATCGAAACCGCCATGCTGCAAGGATTTCCACTATCTTCTTTGGCGACGGTCCCCAGCCTCGTCCGTCGTTGCGCATCCCAACGCGCGTCGCATGCTTGCTCCTGGAGCTCGCAAACTCGCCATTGTCCATCACGCCGACCGAGTTGGATGAGATTGACCTCGTGCGCATCGCATGCGAGTCGCGTTCGTCCATGGCATTTCACGACGAACAGCGCACTCGGGCGGCCACGCGGGCGTTGGTCCATGAACTGAACGAACTAACAATGGAAGATCCTTGGTTTGCATCTCGGAACGACGACAGGGACGACGACGACACCGCCCTGTGGGCGAGTGACGACGACGATGACAATGTTTCGACGGCGCAATTCGAGGGGCGGCACCCTCCACCGCCACCACGTACTTTCGCAAAAAATGATCCAGACCACGAGCCATCCTCCTCCACCACCGACGACGGTGTCGACAACGATGCCACGAAAGGAGATGCTTCCTCTTCTGTCTTCTCCTTGACACGAGAACCAGAACTACCTTTGGAGAAGGAATCCTATCGGTCGACCAAGCCGTGGCTGCTGTACCAAGGCTACGCCGCCACCCTCGAGCAGCACACGACGCCGCTGCGATTTCTGCTCAAGACAATAGTTCCCGAGCATGTCTTTGTGGACCATGTGCTGCTGGCGCTGCTGGGCTGCACCTCCACGACGTTCCAAGCCACCCCCACGTCCATGGAAGCGCGTCCATTCTGGTCGTCCATGCCGTTCGCCGCCTTCTCGCTGGCGCCGTCGTTGCCGTCCGTGTCCCATCTCACGCCAGCCTGCTTGTACCAAAGTTTAGCCCGTTGGAGTGACGTGGCGACGTCACTGTCGTTTATTCGTGCCGCCGCTGCCCACGTCGGATCGATTCCAGCATCGACGTTGCAGGGGTGGTCGCATGCGCTGCGGGCCTTGGTCCAGGATGCCGATCGCGCCGTGTCGACTCTGATGCAGCTGACCATGGTTGAAACAAGACGACGCCCGACGCTGATCTGTCTGTGGGTGGAATTGCAGCCGCTCGTTGACGACGCCATGTGGCTGCGGCAGGTGGTGCTGCACATGCTTGAACCATGTGAACACATCCAATCACCCACGACACGTCACGTCACGGCGACGGTGCTGTCGTCGTTGAGTGGTCTGCTGGAGCTGTACACTGTTCTCGACGACACCAAGCACTTTGTGATGCTCGCAACGTGGTTTCGCCATGCTATGAAGCCATATCTGGCGCGACTGGACGAGTTCCTGCAAGGCCATCCCGCGGCCGTCGAGCTGGGCTTTGAGTCTGTTAGCATTGCAAAGCGTGGCGCCTTCATCCAAACACTCTTTCAATCGATTCAAGTCCCACCGTCCACTGCCCCGCCGTCGTTCTTGGTCAACATGTCGTCGCTTGTGTTGGAAGCCCATGCGTATACTATCTTGACGCGGCCAGAAACCACCCCAACTGTGCTACCTGCTTCTGCTCATGCATCCGATTATCCCAAGCCACAAACACCCCCGTCGACATTGCCGCCGTGGAGCCAATCCTATGACCATGCACGTAAGTGTGTGCTAGACGAAATGAGAAGCTGGGAATGGATGGATATTTGTCGGACCAATACTATCGTGCGTAGACATTCCAAGGGGATTGCCACGTCACGACATGATTTCTACTACCACGAGTACTCAACCACCTAGTCGTTTGGATTGGCTGCCGCACTCCAATGCAGGTAGGTACAAATATGGACATATATTGTGTTATATCATTATCTAGTTTCGCCAAAAATCCACTTAATTTAGCAAGTGTAGAGCAGGTGTTGTGCTTTCGAGTGACATTTCGTGTTGTGGCGTGGTTTCTCGTTGGAATTTAAATCGATTTGATTGGCTACCTCAGATGAGCTCAACATTATTAGCCAATCAAAACCCATTTCTCAATGAAATTCAACCAATCAGATCGATTGTGGATCGGTTTGGTCGGCGCGATTCGATTGTACCCCCTCCCCAATTTTGTATCAAATCGACAATATATGTTCATAGACACTAGTGCTTCTATCATGCAGATATTGCAGATATATGATATTGATGTTTTGTCTAGACGTGGGGGTGCCACCGGTATCGTTTAACGAGCACTTGAAAACCCATCTGATTGAACCGTTGACAGCTAAAGTACACAAGACATGCCAAATGGCCATTGTTGAACACGGCCAACTCTTTGTAGTGTATGGTCATTGGACACGTTCTGGCCACTCAAGTTAAGCTCGTGTGGCGAGTGGTCGACCATTGGCAAACCCTGCGCCTGTTTGTCCTGCAGTACCAGGTTTGTGTGACAAGGTTTTGAATCCCACATGTCTTCTCAACTTGTGACTTGTGTAGCCGGACACGTCGAGTTGGCTCAGTGACCAGCTGGTCCAACACATCATGGTCCCAACACTGCGTTCTCGGTGGCGCGATAGTTATGCGTTGAACGCGCTGTATCGACAAGCCATTGCCATGGCCTCCATGGTTGTTTGCGTGTTGGTCTTCTGTCTTTTTTACATGTCATTTGGTTGTGTAGAGCGACCCATACCTGCACGACGCCGCCGCGCGCATCACTTTGACTTTGCACAATGACCTTCCAACTACAGCGCCTGGTATCACATCGCTGAACGCCATTGGTTTCCACTATGATGCCCCTGGTCCGTTGAAAATTCTCTTTCGAAGTGATGTCCTCTCCCGCTTGTCCAAAGTCGGCATCTTGTTGCTTCAAGTACACTATATATACCCTTGGATCGATCGTATATTTATTTGATTATATATATATATATATGTGTGCGTAGGTTCAAGGTGTCGAACGAACACTCGTCTCGGTACAAAAAGATATTTATATATTTGTATAATTCACACCAACACATGTAATATCTGTGTGTAGATCAAGCAAACCATCATGCGCAAGCTTCCAAAGTACGTACAACATTATATGGGATATGCTCGTGATCTTGAATGTATCGCTGTCGCAGTGTGCCAGCGATGCATGGTCACTTGGTGGAGGTGGCAGCGATGCTTCATTTTGTCAAGCAAATCCACATGTACTTTCGACAGCAGGTATGTCCATTTCGCCCACGATTCGACTACTTGGTAGTAGTATGTACTAGTAGTAGGTAGTAATGAGGTATCATTGTGTGCTTGACTAGACGGGGTCGGACATGTGGGACAGTGTTGTGGATGCCATGGAGCAAGCGACTTTGGTGTCGGAGGTATGTCCATCCAAAGCCCCCTTCAAATAATCTCAATGGATTCGTAGATGAACGACGCCATGGAACAGTCCATTGCTCACATGCTGGAGCGCTGCTTTCTGGTCGAAAGGGTACATATTGCCCTATGTTAAGCGAGACGTGTTTGATCGTGTGGTTGTAGCATGCATCCGTGCACGAATACTTGATGCAACTGGTGCATCACATCGTGGTTTACATGGCGTGCTTTGAAGATATCTTGTCGGAGCAGCTCTTGCAGGGTACTGTAGTACCTACCAGTCTCATGGTTATGCTTGAAATGAATGGGTAGGAAATGTGGACGAAGCCATTGCCGCCAGTGGGCTGGCTGCCGCCGCGTCCAAGTTCAAGCGCGCACACGGATATGTTATGATTGCGCTGCAGTCCATGGCCACAGCTGGGTCGGCATCGCACTTGCACGAATTAGTGCTGCAATTAAATTACAATCGCATGTTCCCGTAATCTCGACTTTGAACAGCAATTTACACTTATACTTCAAAGTAAAAAGCATGGAGTTTTCCTTCTATATTGGACACTAGTAACCAAAGCTCGTTTGCGCCTTTACCGGTAGCTTCACGGGGACGTTTGTGTGGTCCGTTGGTGAACATCCAAGACATAGATGTATCCATGTTCGCGACATGGTTGATGGGGCGACTGGTCTGTAGACTCTATCCGGAAAATCATAACGTTTTGTAATAATAATATATGTTTGATGTGTGCGCAAATAGACTACGGTAGTACTGGTAGTATTGATAGAATATAAAGCTGTAATATTGTGCTTTCGAGTGGTTTCTCCTTGGAATTTAAATCGACTTGATTGGCTACTTCAGATGAGCTCAAAATTATTAACCAATCAAAACCCATTTCTCAATTAAATTCAACCAATCAGATAGATTGTGGATCGGTTTAGTTGGCGCGATTCGATTGCACCCCCTCCCCATTTTGTATCAAATCGACAATACCAGCTCCTGTATATGAATATACTGCACTGGAATCACACACGTGAGTGTTATGTACCTGGTGTTGTCATGCGTGGACCAGAAGTCGTCGATCGATTTTCCATCAACATCATCCAGTGGTTGCCAAGTGACTGATGTGGTCCAAGGCATGCTGGCACGTGGCTTCGAGCGATGCCACCGTGTTCTTGTTCAGTCGGGATTTCACGCTCGTGGTGCGCATTTCGAAATGTGGGCCATACCTGCGTCAAGTTTATATCATGACACTCGCCCCTGAACTAATCAAAGACAACTCACTTGGGAAAGTAGTCGTGGTCGGGCACGTCCTGTGGCAACGGTTGATCCACTGCAGTGGCCGTGAGGGCGGCAAAACAGCGCGCCGCGTCGGCTTCGTTGTACCCTCCTCCGCCTAAGACCAGCAACGGAAGCTCCATCTCCTTGACCACTTCCAAGCACCAGCACAAGCCCGTGGCCGTTAAGTTAAATGTTCCCAGGGGGTCTCTGCTTCACATGTTCATACATGCGTATGGATGAGCAGACTAAGCCAGCCACGTACGTGGAAAGGGTGTCCACGCCGCACGTCATGACGACATGCGAGGGCTCGAAGGCCTCCGCAACCGCCTGCACCACGAGCTCAAACACTTCGAGAAACTGGTCGTCGGTGATGCCGTCGTCCAACGGCACATTCAGATTCCGGTGTCGACCGGCCCCTCGACCGATAGATGCAGTCGACCCTGTCCCAGGAAAGAACCCGCGGGCTAGCTTGTGGAATGATAACGTGAACACTTGGGACGAGAAGTAGAACGCTTCCTCGACGCCGTCGCCGTGATGGACATCGATGTCGATGACCAGCACTTTAGACGATGGAACGTGCTGCAGCAAGTAGTCCACTGCCAGCACCACATCGTTCACGTAGCAAAAGCCGCTCGCGTGGTCTTTCTTGGCATGATGTCGGCCCCCGCCCCAGTTGATTGAAATGTCCACAGTCTTGGACACGAGCAACTTTGCCGCTGTAAGCGACGCGCCAGCAACGAACGTGCAATATGCAAACAGGCCAGGAAACGTATACGCGTCATCCACGAGGCCATACTCGAGCATGACTGCAGCGGTGGACGACGTTTCGCCTTGTAGTGCCACGACATACCCCGCGGTATGGAAGCGTTCGAGGTCGGACTGCGATGCCACATCAGGCGCGATGACATGCAGATGCGACAGGATGCCTGTATGCTGCAGCAACGAGAACGTCATGCAGTCCCGATTCGGGTGTACCGGAAGCGACGACAGTGCCGCCGCATACTCACTCGAGAACACCAGCGCCACCGTGCGCGCCATCGTTCAAGCTATCCGGATAATCCGGTTTGAAACGCGTCATTCGTATCCGGATATTGCCAAGCAAAACCCTTCGATTAAGTACTCTTCCAAGACTCATGCTTCATAAACAACCAAGTACTAAATGGTGAGCTATTTATTCTAAAGTGGACATGCTAGGTACTTCAATGCATCATCTCTGAACGAGATGATAGATCCCCGGCTTGGAGCAGAAGAGTTAGTAAATGCATACATACTTCAGCACCGTGCCAGCTCCTTGTGCCTTGGCCACCATGAGTACACTTGCACCCTGGCAGCATTGGCTGTAGTAAACGTGTGCATCTTGGCGCGCTCATGCTGCCATGTCCCGACTGTATGGGGTGTTTGCAACGGTGTTGTGCAGAGCTAACCGTTTCATTTTAGAAATCAGTTTCATTTTAGAAATCAAAATTGTTCGGTTGGTGACACACCACGTCGCATACATTTTCAGCGACGACGTTGTGTGTATTGGGAGTATATTCTCCGTTGAAGCTCAAACAAGTCGGTTCATTCGGCAATTGCCTTCCTTGCACACACACCACTCAACAATCACATCACATGCGTCTAGCAACCGTAGCGAGGATGCTGCTTATGCTCGTCCCCGCTGCCATGGTCGCAGGCTTGGACTCGCAGCCGGAACACGATGGGTTCACCACGTACTGTTGGAAAAGCAAAGGCAATCCCCTTGCCAAGGACTTGAACGAGACCATGAAGCTGGTCGAGTCCCATGGCCGCGGTTGTCCGGTCCAATTGCGATTGGAAACCACGGGAACGATGGTCACTAAGGACGGGGAACTTGTCGTGGGGGTGCTCGAGGCCCTGCGCGTCAAGTGGACGGCGGTGGCGTCCGACGTCACATCTTCGGCCAACGCGTTCAATCTCACACGATTCTACACGATTGTGACGCCTATCTCGCAGTATGTACAGATTCCGCACTCGAATCTCCACGCATGCGAGTTTGGGCCACGTCCGTGCACTCCCTTCGATCGCGGTGAAAATCCCACCGACAACACGCCCAATCAAGAAATGAACTTTACGACCGGGAAGGCACAGTTTGAAGAGCCCGACCTACGCTTCTCCAAGCCTGGACAGTACTCGCTTCTGGCGCATGTGGTGTTGCCAGGAGAAGCCCCGTCCATTCGGTACGACTTTGTCGTGTACAAGAAGATCGTAGTGAAGGATGTCGCACCGCCGCCGCCTCCATCGGAATCGGTACCTGTGGCATCTACGAACAACAAAAACACGCTATATGCAGTGCTGGGCTGCGTGGCTACCCTCGTTCTCATCGCGGTTGCCGCCCTAGTGGTCAACCTGCAAAAACGAAAGAACTATGCGAGTTCGAAAGAAGTGGACATTGAGGAAGCGACAACGACGGTGCCAAATCTTACCACGTCGTACCCGTCAACGCATAATAGACCCGACACGATCTACAGCCAAGACCAAACGTTCTCGTTTGCACCGTCGTCAGAGCACTCGAGCTGCTCGGATCGCCGCATGCGGCCACCCATGTCCACCTTTGAAGTGCGCTTGGGTCACCACTACCACCAACCGCCACCTCTCCCTCCTCCTGCTCACCGCGACCAATTCCATTACGACGACATCGAATACAGACAGCCGCCGCCGCAATACGACCCCGACCGCATGTACCCTATACGGTCAACCTACGATCGTTCGACGCCACCTCAATCACAGCATACTAGTAGATACTACTAGTAGATTTCTACTACTACATACTCGGAGTAGATATTAAATCAGACCCCCTTTAAATCGGAGACCCCCTGCAGTATTTATGTAAACATTTTTCGAGCTACTAGTAGTAGGTCCTTGAAGTACTAGCATACGCCTTCATGTATTAATATAGTAACCGTATCGATTGTCACAGGATGTCCAAGATCGCAACGTCAGCCGAATGCGATCGCTTCAACAACTCGTGGGGGTGGCGGCGTTGAGTAGGTGGACGACGGGATGTGCCGCGTTGGAATGGTGTCCATCTGCAGGCTCATTTGACCTTCATTCGGCAGCTCTGCTGCACGGCCTGTCGAAGTATCATCGCGGCGAGTTCGAGGACAGCCAACGGTCCTTGACTCAAGCAGTCGAATCGGGGACTGCGACTGTGATGTCTGCACAAGTCAAGCATTCCTCGGGACGATTGTGGTCTGCGTATGAGTCCTTGCTGAATATGACGTCGTGCGAAGATCACCAGCAGGCTGCGCCACATCAGCACTGCCTCGGTCGATGGTACGTCCTCGCTCAAGTTTACATTGACCTCGGCTTGCGTGGCAAAGCCTGCGACTCCCTTGCATCCATACTCCAATTCAATCGGTGGCACAACGGTGCTAGAGCACTCTCTTCCAGTACGCGACTTGGTGTATGGATTGTTCAAGTTAACGATCACGCCTTGTAGCTGCTGGATGTCCTCGAGTCCACGACGCAATAGCTGATGTCGCTTTCGTGCCGCCCGTAGCGTTCCCGTGGTCGCGACCACTTCACCAAGACGACAATATTCAACAGGTAATTATACGATCGATCACGTCACGCTTGCCAAATGTCCTTCATTAGTTGCTACGTACGACGAATTCCCGCAGCGCCATGATGTTAGGATGCCTCGAAGATCACTTGGTGGCTGCGTCGATGGAACGCGGCTGCGTGCCAGTTTTGCTCAACCTTGGTGCCATGATGCATGTAAGCATTGAAAGCATTCACAATCACCAAACCACGAATATATATGTAGGCGCGAAAGCACTACGCACGGGCGTTCGAGTATTACATGCAAGTGTTATCTCTGGATCCATCACACTCGATCGCACTGTCAAACTGCCATGCCATGTGGCACTCCATGACCAACTCCTACGAGCCTTCAGTCATCTACCTGCACAGCGGCGCTCGGTTGGATCATCGACTGCTTCCAGAGATCCCCACACCGGACGACTTGGACGCCCTGGCGCTGCAAGCTGCGGACGCACACGGGCGCGGCCGTCGCCACATTGCGCTTGCCAAACTGACCATGTTGGTCTTGTTCCAGCCGCACAATCCGTTTGTCCTCAACGACCTCGGTGCGGTGCAATTTCAAGTACGACAACAATGCAAAGTGAACTATCACACGTTCAAAAGACGTTGCACCGACAAATCGCCTCGAATGACTACTCGACGATCTCGTGTAGTTGGGCCTTGTGGGCGACGCCATCCAGTCGTTCCAACGAGCGTTGACATTGCACCCAAGATACACCCAAGCCCTCAATAACATTGCCGTAAGTTTACCTTGTCACAACTTTGAGCGAGGAATCGTCCTCGTTTATGATGTCCATGGCCTTTTGTAGACGTTGGCTCAAGAGCAAGGTCAGAACGACGTTGCGTTGAGTTATTATGGCCGCGCCATGGCAGTGGATTCCACGGATGCGCATGTTCGCTACAACATGGGCAACACACTGATGGCCATGAAGCGTTACGACCACGTCGTTCGCATGTACACTTTGCTGTTTGGTTTGACAGAGGTCTTGCACTGGACGGCCAGTGACATGGCAGAGCTAGAAGACAACGACCGCAGCCTGTCTCGCCAGGTGCTACAGCCCCTCGGCACATTGGTGGCTGCGATGCTCGTAGCCTATCCAGCGCACATGCGATTCAACTGCGTGCAATCCGTCCTCACCAATGAATTCGACGTGCATTTTCGCCTCAATACCAGCTTTGAACAAGTCGTCCGACGCACCCAGCTGGCCTACGACAGGTCCTGGAACGTGTTTGGGTTGGCGCTCCAAGCAACGGTATCTTCATTGACGTACATCTATTGATGACTAGTTGGTGTCGATTGCAATGGAAACGCATGGGTCAAGTAGGCGGCGATGCCCCGCCCCGAACAAGTGTATCAAGCGATTACAACCAGTTGTTCTTCAATGATCAACAAAGACAACGAGCGGCATGCACACCACTTCACAAGGCTAACCCCCCCTCAAGATCCAACGATCCAGCGGACGAGCCAAAACATAACCATCCTCTCGCTGGTATACTTGGCGGTACAGTACTACCGCACGGCAGACGCAAGTCGCCAACTCGAACTGGACACGTGTTTGCGATCCAACTTGGCCAACGACCACATTGCCCAAGTGCATGTGCTAGTGGAAGGCGCCCCCGGAGACTTGACTCCCTTCGTCAACGGTCATGGGGGCTCCAAGCTTCACGTCACGGTCGTGCCTGATCGATTGACCATGCGCGCAGCGTTGGAGTACGCCAACAAGACTCGTCCGCATGCTCAGTGGGTCATCGCAAATGCCGACATCCACTTTGATTCGTCGCTACGTGTGTTGGTCGACGGGCCGCGGCTGCCACGGAATCAAGTACGTACAATAATCATTAATAACTAGTTAGATGATGTATGGTATGGATTACCATGGAGGTTGAGGGATGTATGTACTATGTGACAAGGTTGTGGCACTCACGAGGTGGCAATACAACGAAGTGTTGAACGAGGTGATGTTTCACCCCCGCATCGACTCGCACGACGCGTGGGCAGTGTTCCCCGCCGGTCTGCCGCGGGCCCTGTTGCCGCAGGTGGACTTTTACTTGGGCTACTTGCGCACGGACACGCGATTCGTGGCGGCGCTCTACGCGTGCAATGTGTCGGTGGTGAACTGGGGGTTCCAAGTCCGAGCGATCCACAGGCATGCCGCCACCCATCGAGCGTACACGTCGCAGCACACAGCCTGGGGTGCCGACGCATACCTGTTGCTGTCGTTATTTAGCCACGACAGCATTATTTTGACCGCTCCTTAATAATCAAAACGTCACTACCACAATGCCCACCAGAGTTCTAAAGACGTGACAAGTAAAAAAAGCAGGATCGTGTGGCCACTACAGGTTGATTGCTTGTTGAAGGGAAAGGTGATGGTTTCGAGTTGAATGGAGATTGATTGGCGAACTATTTCCGGAGTTGAAGCAGTGGTTCATACAAACGACCCTGACCACAAATTTGCAGGACTGACTAGACAGGTGAATACCAGCGGACACTGGCCAGGACGAAGCCGCCAACCGTCGACGTCCCCACAGCGTCTGTAAAGCTAGTAGAATGTTGATTGCACTCGTGCATCTTAGACAAGCCGAGTTCCATTCACGACAACGCTCTGTATATATATAACATATTTAACACACTGGAAACTATCTATCCCTTTCGGCTGGCCGCGATGGGACACTTGCCCGTCTTGGGGTCGAGCTTCCCGTTGCCACCTGCAATGCGCAAGCATCTCGTGGCGGGGTAGATGGCCATGATGCTGGACGTGACAGACACCGAGAGGCACACGACAAACACAACGATCAAGATGGCCCCGGCCAACTTGCTCCTGCCGCCCTTCTTCTTCAACTCTTGCATGGGGCCGCGCTGCGGAGGCAGCATGAAGAGCCACACCAACGCGAAGAGGCGGCACCCGTACGAAATGAAGTACGTGTACGTGACGTCCCACCGCACTTCGATCGAGTCCTCGCGCAAGTCGTTCTGGGTCACCCTGAAGTACGAGTTGATGTACCGCGTGAGCATGCCTGAAAAAGGAGACGCCAAGTTGGACACGGTCGTGA
>NW_009798278.1:586360-590330 GCF_000520075.1 Aphanomyces astaci
CCGCGGCGTACTGTGCGAACAACCCAAACGCTTCTCGGGAAAACAGGTCGAGGGCCCCGCCTGCGACGATGGCACCACCTTCCAGCTCACCCGGTGTCTTGATGGCAGCAAAGTCGTCCTCCTTGTCGCCCTGGCCTTTGGTGACGGACTGAATGTACGACACGCGCTCTTCCAAGTCCACGGCGGTTCTTTGCATGATTGTCGTTCGAGTCAAAACCAAGAATGAGTCAGTGATTCTGGCAATCCATCACCTTCAACGTTTGAGAAACGTTGCTGGCCGCAAGGTTTTGGCCGTCTGTACGTGCCGCACCATCTGGACGTGATATTATCCTTCTATGCAGTGATGAAGCTGGCTCGTGACATTTGATTGACTGTGCCGTAGCCGGGTACCACTCAGGCAATGCGACATGACTTCGCCCTGATACTTTCTTGACTTGGCCCTCTGTTGATGCTGTTTGATAGATGCCCATGCAAACGAAGGACTACGTAGTGCTCGGTTGTTTTCTGTGGCGGCATTCGCCTAGCTATGACTCTTTCCTCCACGTCAAAAGACGTAATTTTGCTGATCAAATTCCTGATTACTCCGGAGTAGATATCATAACATATACTACACTTCATACGTATACTGTACTATACTTCAGACACCATTTCAACACAACGACCAAGTAAAGTAAGCTTACTGTTATCTTGGTTTTTTCGAATGTATCGACGAACAGAGTCCTGTTTGCTGACGGGGCAGCAGTACTGTACACGTACTTTACGTACAGTATACTATTAATAGTATTGTCATTTTACCCATAATTTGGACTTTTGTGCTGATTCGCCAAATCTATCTTGTCCTGCCTTTTGTATACTGTATAACGGTCTTCCATTATCACACTAATTAATTCTCACACTAATCCGGTGTTGAATTGGTCGAAGAGTGAATTTGATTGACTACTTGATAGTGTTTTGGGTTTTGATTAGTCGATCCATTTTCTGCCGATTTACAGTTAGTGCTGCTCATTCGATTGAGCACCCCACTGAAGAGGCATCCGCCAATGAGCATCTACTTTTAACCAATCAGAAAGTTGTCGGATAGAATTGTCGCGGTGGCCACTTTATCTGTACATACGTACAGGTAACGACGGAAATCTTCACCCAGTGGTATTTTAATACCACGTAAAATGTAGTTGAGTATTAAAATACTCAACTACTAGTACATTTTACGAATATTAATATTGGTATGATGCATGTCATCTAAAAACTTCCAACTGGCCAAATCGAAGAGTGGAGGTTATATTCTTTAACGTACAATTATTAATAATGTACTACTTCGAAGTACTTCGAAGTACGTAGTAAATAATGTAGTTTAACCCGAAAGTCAAATACGTTAAATACCGATTTATCACTGCAGTGGGAGGTTAAAGGTCCCAACTGCCTCCGGATATTATATACGGATAAGTCCCATATACAAAAATCAAGATACATCTCAGCAGTCACCCCTATGGCCAAATCAGCGCCCATGTAAAATACCACTAGGTTAAATATCTATCTATTTCTGGATAATTCATCACCAAATTTGAATCTGAGACGTAGAATTTCTTCACCACATTGAGATCTGTCGATTCTACGTCTCAATTTGCTGAAATTTTGAGCAATGAATACGAAATAGAAGTCACAAAATTTTGTGAAAAGTTGGTAGTTTGATAGATGACGTGCATCATATACCATTCAAATTGCTTGTTCACGAAAACGGTTTTTTTATTCAATAGGCGACAGTTATCAGTACGACGAGATGCATGGCATGATAAAAATAGTAGCACATTTGGGACGGCTTATTGGATAAATGTTATGACACGACGCCATTCATGGGTTCTCTATCATTCAAAATCTTCAAATCCATATACAGTATATATTTTTATATGACGTCATCCATCCTGATCTTACGTGGTATGAAAATGTTGTACTCACATTCGATACTTCCTGTTAGCATTGTACTACTAATACTACGTATTAATAGTACTTCGTACTAGTAGGTAGTACTGACAGTGAGTACTACAATTACAGGAAAATAATTAATTCAATACTAGCTAGATCCAACACAATATAGAAAGATACGGTTGGGTCGACGGTCATCACCGAAACAGGCCAATAGTTCTCAAAATTCACACTCCCCCCAATTTCACCTTTGAACAGATGGACAAGCTGCGGCGCAATGCTCACACCTCATATACCGGTGTGTCCGTATGGACATTGAGTGCAAAATTGTGGTACCGGTCATTGCAATTGGTCCCGAGCTCTTAAGGATAATAATATCAATACATTGTGGATTCGATACGAATTTCCAGACCCCGTCGAATCGAATCTCGCCGCCAAATCGAATCACGAATCGACGCTATTGGCTAATCCATTTTTGAGTGGATTTGATTGGCTCTTGCAGAAAGGACACGTATATTCACCCAATCAGAACTCCAGCGTGATTCAATATTGATTAGACAAACCAGGCGAATTTTGGAAGTTTATAGCGAATTCACAATACAATACTACAGTACCAAAGATTAATTCAATAAATGTAGTCTATGTGTCGTTCGAGAGAATTTGTACTTCATGGTCAATCTACAGTACAGGGTAGAAACGCTTACGGAGTACTTCACAGTCAATAATACAGTAAAAACTAGTATGGAGTGTATTGTGATACTACTCCGGAGTAATCCAGAATACAGTTTTGGCATTTACGAGTAACGTTATGCCTTTAGACATCAATGCCAAAGAAGTGGTAGATGAATGCCTCCACAGAAAGTAACTGAGAACTACTTCGAAGTGTACGCATAGTAAGTACTACGCGGTACAACCTAAGTACTTAGTCGCATTAATTGGCAAAATCGTTCATATGAACCACGAAACATTAGTTGCATTCGTTTGCAAGGCATCTGTAGACCTGACCAAGAGTCAAGCAGTACCACGGCGAAGTTATGTCACACTGCCTGAGTGGTACCCGGCTATGGCACAGTCAATCAAATGTCACGAGCCAGCTTCATCACTGCATAGAAGGAGAATGTCACGTCCAGATGGTGCGGCACGTACAGACGGCCAAAACCTTGCGGCCAGCAACGTTTCTCAAACGTTGAAGGTGATGGATTGCCAGAATCACTGACTCATTCTTGGTTTTGACTCGAACGACAATCATGCAAAGAACCGCCGTGGACTTGGAAGAGCGCGTGTCGTACATTCAGTCCGTCACCAAAGGCCAGGGCGACAAGGAGGACGACTTTGCTGCCATCAAGACACCGGGTGAGCTGGAAGGTGGTGCCATCGTCGCAGGCGGGGCCCTCGACCTGTTTTCCCGAGAAGCGTTTGGGTTGTTCGCACAGTACGCCGCGGTGGGGGTGATCTACGGCATGATTCCGTCGCTCAACTACCCCATTTTCAACGTGTACCTCAACTTGGAGGGGTACCAGACGTCGGCGTACAGTCAGTTGGTGACCATGGGCTGGTCGTTCAAGGTGTTTATGGGATTGTTTTCCGACTGCTTTCCCATCTTTGGCTACCGCCGCAAGTCGTGGATGTTGATTGGGTGGACCTTGACCATGATCTGCTTGACTGTGATGACGTTTTCTTCGTTGGGGGACCCGTACTGCGACCGCGTTAAGGCCAAGGCGATGAACTCAACGGCGTGCTCCCGCGTCTTCTCGCGTGCGTCGGAGAAGGAGAAGGACTTGTTCAACTTGGGCGCTCCGGACCAGGGCACCAAGTTCATCATGTTGTCCATGATCGTGTCGTTGGGGTACGTCACGGCCGTGTGTGCATCGGATGCGATGGTGACCGAGTACTCGCAGCGCGAGCCGTTGGCTGTCCGCGGCCGTGTCTTGACTGGCATTTACACGGTGCGCACGATTTTCGGCATTATGGCGGACGTGGTGGTCGGGTTTGGCTTGAACGGCGCCAACTACCTGGGGTCGTTCTCGTTTTCCATGAGTCCCAACGTCCC
>NW_009798278.1:615237-628733 GCF_000520075.1 Aphanomyces astaci
AGGTCCAAAGCCGAATGCGTCAAGCGTGTCGAACATGTAGTCCCACGAGACGCGGTCGTAGGCCTTAGCAAAGTCAAGGAAGGCTGCATATCCCTCCTGGTTCCTGACTGTGCATGTGTGTTGTAGGTCCAGCATGAACGCTGTGTGGTCGTGTAGGCGCCGGCCATGAACGAAGCCTTTTTGGGTCGGCAGGACCAGTTTGGGAAGCAGCGCGGACAAGCGGTAAGCTAATGCTCGGCAGAGGATCTTGACCTCCACCGGCATCAAGCTAATCGGCCTGTAGTTGCCAGGGTCTGCACGGTCGTTCTTCTTGAACAGCAACACAACCTCACTGGTACGTTGGCATTTCAATAATGTGCCTCGGTTCAACTGATAGTTGAAAGCGATAGCCAGGATTTCACCAAACACCGCCGGTGCCACCTGGTAGAAGCAGGCAGAAAACTCGTCGGGACCTGGTGTGCGGTGTGGGGCCATGGTTGCGATGCTGGTCTGAAGGTCTGTCCCGGTAACGTCCTCCTCAAGGGCATTCTTATCCTCGACTGTTAATTTTCTCCGTAGGACACGAAGGAAACGACGGTGTGTGGTTCGATTTGGAGGAGTGGGGTCATCCTCACGCATAACACCCGTCCAGTGGGCGACGAATTCTTTTTGGATGATGTCCGGGGCTGACGACAACGTCCCATCGCGTTGACTCACTGATCGTACGGGAGTTTTGTAGAGGACTTTGGTCGGTGGACGGAAGAAATGGGTCGTGGAGCGCTCATTCTTGCTCGCGTGTACGTCAAAGTTGAGGTCAGAGTAGTATAATTTCCACAAGTCCTCCGATTCGAGGAAATTTTTCTCCTCCTCCTCGATATCTTGGAGATTTGACAACCCCTCTCTGTGTAGGCAACGCGCTTCCGCCAAGCGTACGGCGGAGGCTGTCTTTTCTCGTGAAAAATGCGATTTGACGTGGCGGTGGGCTTCTTGGAGGAACCTCCGTGTACGTTTCTTCCAAACATGCCACACAACGCCTGGGTTTTTGCGTCGCGGAGGACGACGAGGAGTCTTGAAGCCTCCATCGCGATGGCCTCTCGCACCTGAGGGTACTGTAGGAGTTCCTTCGGCAGTTTCCAATATCCTTTCCCCATCGTTTGATGTGTGTCCTCTAGCAGGAGTGTGTGGATCGCATGGTCGCCAGCTACGTGTGCGTCCAGCCGTTTGTAGTCGCTTGAGACGTAGCAGTCTCTGACAAGGTGTGTATCGGCAAGGATATAGTCTAAGCGGGTCGTTTTGTGTGGCCCTGAATAGGTACGATCCTCATCGTGATGCATGCGCCAAGCGTCGGTCACACGTAGGGCCGCAAGCCACTCCAAACAGTTGAATCGGCCCACGGTATGTACGTGGTGCGGTTTGTCCGCGTCAAGGTACAGGTCCAATGGTAGGTTGAGATCTCCCATCACTACGTGCATGCTGTCCTCTGGAAAGTCGCGTGGTAGACTGTCGTAAAATGCGACCCGTTCTGTTGGTTGAACAGGTGCATATACGCAGTGGAAGTATACAGGGGTCTCCTGCCAATGGGTATTGACCACCATGTATTTGTAGGCGACGTCGAGCTCGGTCATATGCCGGAGGTCCCGGAAGCCTGGTACTGTGTCGTCAAAGACCAGGGCGACGCCACCGCTACGATGCGCTGTGTCCTCATTTAGCGCGGGGGCATACTCGGGGTTGGCACGGGGGTCGTTCACGGCAATGAAGCATTTCCCATGCCCGAGAGCGTGTTGAATGTGGTAGGTGAAAGTGGACAGGTGATGGCTGTCTTTCAGTTTCGTCTCTTGTAATGCGACAATGTTTGCCTTGCGCATGATGCGCTCGACAAAAGTATGACCGTTGTCGACGGGGGTGATGCCGTTGATATTACAGGTGAGCAGTTTGACAGATGGAATAGGCTAGGTGTGATGAGACTGTAGGCGGAACTTAGTACCGATGCGCTGGCAGCGCGAGACCCAGTTGGACTAGTCGAAGGATACAGTCTGTTCCCGCCTTGACCACCGACAGTGTTTAATCCTCGTCGTAGACGTGATGCCATTCACGCATGGCGATCAGCTGCATCACGAGCCCATGGTTGGGTAAGTACTATACCAACCGTTCCAAAATACTACCCCCCAAGGCTGTGCGTAGGATGAGCAGCAAAGTGTTTGGAGTGAGGAGGCGGCCACTACCAGATGGAAGTCAGATTACTGGTTGCCCGGTCAAGCACAACAACCATGCATCCTTCTGGAAGAAGGTAGGCGCCATGATACTCAACCATAGTTCAAAGAGGGAGAGAGCATCCTCTACTAGGAACTGGGGGAGGGGCACGGGACCGCTTGCGTCATTTACAGCATCCGCGAGAAGTTCCTCGCGGCGGTGCTGCAATTGGCTAGACCCAAGCTTCGATTTCCCATAGAAGTGCTTGAAGGTATCCGAGAATGATTGCACCTTCCGCCCCGTGGAAGCTCCAAACCATCGCTGCCATGTATGTAATTGGATCACTGACTCCAGTTGTGTAGGGTGAGATTTCGCCATGGCATGATCACTGACTCCAGTTGTGTAGGGTGA
This sequence comes from Aphanomyces astaci, assembly GCF_000520075.1. Lineage (NCBI taxonomy): Eukaryota > Oomycota > Saprolegniomycetes > Saprolegniales > Verrucalvaceae > Aphanomyces > Aphanomyces astaci. The sequence goes on from NW_009798278.1 coordinate 617,818, forward strand.
GATTTCGCCATGGCATGTAGTGCCACATTGGCTGATAGGTGCTTCTTTTGGACCTGGGTCCACACTCTGTCGGCCTGGCCCTTGAGAACGAGCTCAGATAGGTCACTGAGGTTATCGGCGACCGCCTCTGCAAAGGTTCGATCCATGTCCGCAAGTTCCTCAGCATGAAGTTGTTTGATTGACTCTTCCAGAATCGTTTGTAGTCGCTCCAGTGTCATCGATTCGACGTCGAATGTCAGGGTGCTCTGGACTTGGTGCATTGTAGTGACGCATTGGTTGCGGGTCACGTCAGATATCTCCTGCCGATGAAAAGTAGGAATTATTGTGACGATATCCTGGTCTTTCCTCCATTGGAGGTTGTTAAATCCTCCAGTGTAGGCGCGAAGGACGTCAAAGAAATTCGGCGTCGCATATTCCGCCAGTGTTTTTGGCGGTGAGCGAGTCAGTTCCTTGCGTTTCTTGCGTCCCGACACCACTTGGTACGGTACGTCCACTTCCATCGACTGATTGTTGTCCATGAATGTGTCCTCAGTGTCCATGTCAGCCTCCGCATCATCCTCGAACACGCTTACGTATTCGCTAGTGACTGGCCCGATGGCGCCGGTGGAATTTTCGGGTCGAATAGTCTGCTGAAGCGTCGAATCGAATTGCCGAAGTGGAGGCGGAATTTCTGAGGTAATACTCTCGGTGATCGCAACGTCTTCCTTTGGTTGCATAGGCTTGGTGCTCTTTTTGGCCTTTTTTGACGTGGCCGTAATGGCATTTCCAATTACCGACGATTTTGGGCCAGGGGTGTTGACAGTTTGATCGTCCGTTGCTTCCTCGTGTGGGCGCTTTACCTCGATGTCCACACAGTGCGACGAGACTCCGTTAACCCCATGGAATGGAGTCCCTTTAGTTCCTTTGAAGTACACACGGTAGTAGAACCGCGGGTATTTAATTTGGTTGATTGGTTCTCCATTGATCCGCAATTGGTCAGGGATAGCCGCGTCCGAGAAATAGATACGCCATGCGTTCGTGTGGCACCCAGTCCCAGGAATGACAGCACGATGGCTGTGGTAGACTACATCGACGCCGAGCTGGGTCAGCTTGCGGTAGAATTGAGTTGCATCAAAGTTGTCGCGGATGCCAGTAATGTCTATGAAACAGAGGGGGTCCAATGGGTGCTCCTCCTGCACAGGGATGAGGTACTTCTTGCCCATACACAAGGTCTGTCCCCCAAGTGCTTTGCGGGCATTTGAAGTTGTCACTGAAACCATAATTCCACCACGTCTGAGTCGAGTGACTTGGACGAACTCAGAAAGCAGCGATTTCACCGTGTCTGTTTGCGCACTAGCAAAGAGCGAGGACATAATGGCCTCGTGCGACTGGTTAGCAAGTGCGTCACCAGTATCCACCGTGAAACGAGCCATGGCCACCTTTGGGGTGTAGGGCCTAGCCAGGTTGATCTTTGCGAGAATGTCGACGCGATCCTTTTTGGGCTTGGAGAGCTCCAATAGGATCGCTTCGATGGCGTCTGCTGGGGGCGGGACAAATGCAGCCTTGGTGTGCTGCTTAGTAGCAGCAGTGAACCCACGAATGACCTGATTGTAGTCCAGTGGATTGTGGTTAGCTCCGCTCGAGGCTGCAGGTCCAGAAAGTGCAGGCGGTGTCGACTGTACTTCGGTTGCGTTGGCCAATGGGGAAATTCCAGGAATTATCCCTGCGTTTTGATCACTGATTGGCTGGGGTCGACCAACGTCAAAATTCCCAATTGGTTGGTTAAATTTGGAATTTCCCAAATCGCGATTACTGATTGGTTGAAATTCCAAATCAGAGCTCGCAACAGGTAAATCGAAGTTTCCATCTTCGAACTCGACAGGCAACGACGACGGCGTTGGCGGCATCGACGGCGGCAGCGGCGTGGTGCGCGATGGAGCCACCGGTCCAGGTAGACATGTAGGCTCGGTGGCCCGAGCCCGTAGGCGCTGAGGACCAGGCGGAGGCCAATCGCCACCAGTGGACGGGTGGGCTGCCACGTCGGCATCATCAGGCGGCGCGGCGGTCGGCGGCAAAGTCGAGGCAGGTGAGTTCCAGGAACCATGGGACTCATTGGCACCTTGGAGTAGGACTCCTGAGTGGTTCCCAGAGGGTTCAAGCAGCGGGCGTGGGCTGGGGGCAGTGGAATTGCGAGCAGCGTTCGACATGATCAACCGATAGGAAAGGGTACGTTTCTACTGACTACGATGGGCGAGGCTAATAGAAAAGTGTGGGGGGGGAATAGCTCAGGTGGTAGAGCATCAGTTTCTTAACTCAAAGGTCGTGGGTTCGATCCCCGGCTTCCCCGGAATATTTCCGCAAGGACGTATCCGTCCCTCCCTGGGGAATCCTAAATGCCGCGTACGAAGACGGGGACCGAACTTCGAAGAAGCACGGTCGTAGCACGAGGTATGAAGCGTTGAGCGATGTAAAAACCGAAGATTACACACCGCCCCTGGTCGAGCAAGCGCGTTACAATTGGCGAAGCGGTTCCACAACATGTGGTTCTAGTGTCGGCCCTCGCGGAGGAATGTCTTAAAAATGATAATCCAAACTCACAGTAATTAATCAACCATAAGATTCTCTATGTTCAGTACTATGTACGTAGGTATAAATACAAAAACGTAATAGAAAACTATATACAAATTGTTCAGTACGACTTGAAAACATCTTTCGGCTTTACAACTATCGGGTTCGATGTTGCGGCATAAGTCAAATGTGTTTCAAGTCTAAAGTAGTATTTTTGGCACCTCGAAATTGTCCTGATTGTGTAGAAATATATCATAATTGTATACATTGTAGGGTACTGTAGACAAGAAATTCTAAACAAAATCTTCGTAGAATGTATTCATTTTTACCTAATGTGAGGTGTAATAACACAACTATCGAAGAACACAACTTTATTTGGAGCCAAACATATTCATGAACATCATGAGTTGTTGTTCTCAACGATCTTCCCGATCACGACGCTCTTCTTCTGCTCTACGATCGCGTTTATGGTGCTCTCTATCCACTTTGCTCTCGCTATCCTGCTGCTCTCTTTTCCATGCAAGCCCCGCTCGACTCGTTGTTGTTCTCAAATCACAGAATGCTTGTCCATCGATGAACTTGCCGACGGATTGTCGCTTTTTCGCCACGTACGACAATTGACCGGTCGAATCACATGAACGACCTGACTTGAGGGTTTCACCAAGCTCCTCCAACACCAAACGATCGAGGCCCGTTCCATTAGGTCTTTCGTACTCCACGTGGTCTAGTATTCATAAGATATCAAAAGAGTCGAAATAAATGTACTGAGCTCTGAGGCGACATCGTCGTCGTTGTCATCCTTATATCACGTGCCAGCCGTTTTCCACTCTTGACGTCGTCCGGGCAGTCTCCAGTGGGATTTTAGTGGTTTCGAAGTTGGGCAAACTTGCGATTAAGCGCATCGCTGGGGGAATGTTGTTGGGGCCGAGTTGAACTCGTTTTGCACCTTTACCCGCCCATTCTTTACCTAAGGGTAAGATTGCTTCAGCCACCAGTCTTGTTCTTTTATAACTCAAAACTATCAGAATATAGAGTATGTGTTTGCGACTGCGATTTCGCAAACCACTGATTTGTTGAGACCGTTTTCTGGTCTCAACATCTTGCGAAGGAGTACTTTTAGACGGAATATGTCACAGGTGTGAAAGTTCACAAATTTAGTTGTGTAGGCTTTGGAAGGCCCAGTGTCCTGGGTGATGGATATTCCCAAATGGCCCCAAACGTGACGGATCAGTGAGCAGCCGAATGTTCAGTCAATAGCCGAACCGCATTACCCAATAGAACTCCATAATTGATATGATTGGATAAAATCCTGCAACAACTAACACCTTCAAACATTTATGGTGGGAAATAGTACAAATTTATAGAGGAGTTGAGCTTGTTTCAAATCAAAGTGTGCGAACGTCGTACACGGCTGACGTTGTGGCTAAGGCCATAGCAGATGTAATCTCCAAGAATCTAACAATCCCTGCTGCTGCGGACGCATATTCAATTCCTCAGCGATCGCTTCGCACACACAAATGGCTAAGCTAAACGCATGGACACTGCAGCCAAGACGATGGGACCACCGCCTGTGTTACCACGGGTACGAAATTGACCTGGTCACATGGATTCTAGCAATGCAGCGCAGCGGCCACCCTGTAAACCGCAGCCAGATCCTAGACAAGTCGGCCGCAATGCTTGATGTCGTCAACGGGTTTGCACGACCCGCCAAGCTGACATCGGGTTGGTACCAGCGTTTCCTTGCACGGCACGACGTTCTCAAGACAAAAAGTCAAGTTTGCTGAGTAAACCAAGAAACGCAGTGGACAAGGATGCTGTCGTTCAATTCTACGACGAGTTGGTCACAGCATTATCATACGTCAATATGGATCCCAAGCGAGTCTTCAACATGGACGAGTCTAGTTTCTTTCCGTCCAAGACGTCAACCAAGGTGGTCGTTCATCGGTCAACGAAGCACGCGCATGTGGACGAGGCTGTGGCGTCTTCTAATGTCACCATTGTTGCTTGTGTGGGTGCGGATGGCTCGAAGATTCCACCACTGTTTGTCCTCCCTGGCGATCGTATGTCTACTGACATCTGCGACAACCTTGTGATTCCTGGTGCAGCTGTGACGACATCTGAGAAGGGGTGGACGAACTCATACATTTGCCGCCAGTGGCTCTCAATGCTCAGCTTAGACATTCCTGTGTCGACGTTGCAAGCTATCCTCTTGACTGTGGATGGATATTCATCTCTCTACTACATCTACGACGAGGCGCAGGGAATGGATATCTTGTTGTTGTTTTTGCCAGCCAACTCGACTCATATGTTCCAGCCGTTGGATGTGACCGTGTTTCGTCCGTTCAAGCAAGCCATTCGACAGGTGATTGTAAACGACAAGTGGAACGACGTTGCGACCAGGGTATTAGCAAACAACAAGCAATTTCAATTGTGTGCCGTGTGTAGACGTCGACGACCAAGGAGTCGTCCATCACCAATGGGTTTGATAGCACTGGCCTGTGCCCACCGTCGCTGGAGAAGATGCTCTACCGATTGTCAATTTTCAAGCCGCCTCAAGACGACTCCATTGAGCTTGACGACACGTGGCTTCAACAGGTCGCTACTGTGGCGAGCAAATTGCTCCTGCTGCCGCTGCAGAAGAAGAAGCGTATTGCGAGGAAGACTTTGACTATCAGTGGTAAGTTTATTACGGCAGATTACCACGCAACCCTCCAAAGTCAAGCCGTCGCTCGTCCAAAGGCCCGCAAGATGATACTGTCTAACCGATTTGCTACGCGTCAAAGGCTTGGTATATATAGTTCGTCGAGCATCGAATATGTGAAGCACAACACATTTAATATATCTCTATAAATTTATATTTTGATACCTTAAAAGCCGAAAATACAACATACTTTAAACCAGTTTAAATTTCGCCTAACCACTGATCGCCTGTTTGAGCAACAAACTTCGTCATTTTTATTGCCCTGTTTAAAACTCTTTAAATGGAACTGTATTCGGACGATGGGATACAGCTTAAACTAGGGAATTCGACACTGCATCTTTTACGTCTTGGCCATTTGAACTTCACGAGATATGGTCGAATGAATGCAGGTCAAATTCGGCTGGTTATACAACTCTGTGGTTTACCGTGTAGTGTATATTGGTTTAGACAGCCTTTTTGATGTGGACTCCTGTATAAAATAGTACTATTTGCGGTTAGGACACATATCAAGTTTGGCTAGTTTATCCTTGGTGCCTTTAAGGACCTCTTATACTTCATATAACCCCTATCTACCGATAAAGTATCAATTTATAGAGAGAATCTCGAAGGTTTTTGGGGCATCAACTTGGCGCGCCAGCTACCAATCGTCCAGCATGACCAAGGCATCACTCCAAGCTCCAAGCATCCAGTGGCAAGCAGCAATGCTGCGCAGGATCCTTCGGGAAAGCTACGTGGCCGTCCCGTGTCGAAGTACGGCCCCAAGTCGTTCGTACTGCAGTTCAAGTACAGGACCGTCGAATACCGGCACAGGTTGGACGTAATTAATCGAGTCGCCGACATCGGGATGTCCGCCTTTCTTGACTCCTACTGCGTCAACTACTCTACAACGCAACGCGAAACTACTCCGAAGAAAGTGTATGGATGGATCAAACGGAAGGGACACATCGAACAACATGCAACGTTGGCTCGTATGGCGCATCAACAGTGCGCCCGGAAACGCGGAACTGGTACAACCTTGCCGCTAGACGCTCAAGAGCAATTAGCTCGTTGGGTGCTCGGGATGCGTAAGGATGGCATACCTGTGACGTACGCAATGCTGCGCATGATGGCCTTGGAAACCGCCATCGACGTGGTCCTGAGCGAAGACGAGTTCAAGGCGGGTTGGCACTAGATCCATGGGTTCAAGAAGCGTCACGGCCTTACCTTTCGCGCCAAGACTCGGATTGGCCAGGACTCCAACGAAGACGGGGGGCTGCGATGTTGGCTGACTTCTCGGAGCGTGTGCTGTTCTCTGCGATGGCGAACGACGTGGAAACGATCTACAATGCAGACCAGACCGCCGTGAACTACGAATTCCTGCTAACAAAGACGTTGATTCATACCAAGGAGAACACTGTGTGTGTGAAATGCGCTAGAAAGACGAAAGAACGCGCGCCGCAATGCTGCTGGGCGACACGGATGGCAACAAGCACCCGCTTTTCCTTGTCCTCAAGACAACAAAGTCAAAGAAGAAAGAAGTCGTTCAAGAGAACCTTACCATGCGCCATGGGTTCGGACGGACCGTGTGGACTGAGATCGAGCCTCTACAAAGCGAGTTTGGTTTGAGATCTACGGCAATCCGACTGCGTGGCGGAATGCAGGCATATCGCTTGCTTTCCTCAAGTATCACTTTGGGGACAGACCTGACCGCGAGACGAAGAAGATCATGCTCTTGTGGGACGACTTCAGCGCTCACTTCACCGAGGAAGTTGTGGCCTATGCGGAGTCGATCAATGTGGTCCTGGAACGCATTCCTCCTCGGTTTACCTGGGTTTGCCAGCCGGCCGATGTTGCGTGGATCCGGCCGTTGAAGTCCGCGCTTCGGGAGAATTGGCTCGTTGAGATCCGGCGCGAAGTGCGCAACAGCCGCCTCGCAAACGTCAACTTCAAGCTGCGCGGTCCCTCAAGATCTACGATGGTGTCATGGATCACGGTCGCCTGGACCGACTTACCTTCCACGGTGATTTTGAACGGTTTTCGCAAATGCCGACTTCTACCAAGTGCAGTTGAGGAGTGTGTGGTTGTTGACAGTGTTGTGGATGCCAACGTACTTGTTGATTTGATTGCCAACCTTGCGATTGAGGAGACCATCGACCCAGCGAGCGATATTGACGTCACTGATGTCATCGACCATGATGAAGTTGTTTAGTCGTAGATAATATAATATCTCGATGTTTGTAATGAAATATAATGCAATGTTGCCTCCAGAACATTGTTACCTCTTTAAAATTTATCATCTCATTTTCGCATAACGTAAAATGCCAATCTATGCTGTACCACATTTTTCTACTTGTCAAGAATCAACATTTCTCTTGACTGAGGAATCCGATTTGTACCCTGAATCGAGCATTATGTCGAGGATGAAGCGCACTATTTCTGGGGTACTAAATTATTTTGTTTCACGCTTAAAATGGCATATCTACATTCGATTTTATATGCAAAATCTATATAGTTGCGTGTGCCAATCTTTGCTGTAAAATTTTATCTTTAAGTATGTATGGCTCTATGCATATAAATTTTGTGTCACCAACTTTCCAAGCACAACCCGAACGGTATAAGACCATCCAAACTCCTCTCTTATGACAATTTAGATCACGAATACAGTCTGACTAACATCACCACTAACTTCAGCTCCGATAGGGACAGATGCGGTCAAGTCCAGTGTAGCCACGCCATCATGTCCGTCGGCGACGCCATCGACACCGGCACCATGTCCAAGTTTGGCCTTCTTTTTCGCTCGCTTGGCTTGAAGCAACTTCTTTTGTTTGACAGCGGCAATCTGCTCTTCCTTGGTAGTGTCAACCTCGGCAAGCAGCGAGAGGGTAAGGACCCGTCCACCGACATCAATCCTTTTTCGCCCAGTCCATCTTTTTCCCTTGGAGGCGTTTAAAACGGCAATTCGAAAAGCGATTTTTGATGAAATGATACTCGACGGTACGAATATTTTGAAATATACTCCAACATAACAATTTCTCGATAGTTACTGGCGTATCTCAAAAACCGCCGCTCTGCGCATCGCGTCCCACGCATGGACCCGCCACGTTTTGCCTGCGAATGTTGTCAGTGAATTCAGAACATCGGGGATTTACCCCCTGTCCCTGGAGCAGATGACGCGCCATTTCGAGCTTTTTAAGCACAGAGGTACCCCGTCGACTCACGTCGAGGTCGACTGGATACAGCACCAAGCTACGATATGGAATGAGTTGCTGCTCTTGCGACCAAACATACTCACGTCAAAGGGTTGAAACAAATGTGTCGCATTCGATGGCAAAGACAACAAGATAGCTTGCAGTACATCACACAAAGCAACAATCTCAGACGAAAAGTGAGAAGACAAGCCATAAAAAACCAGTAAAATAGGTCTTAGAGTGGAAGCATCAGTCCCAAGCATGCCATCGACGACATCGACCACGGCAACTTCCAGCTCTGCTGGAGTGTATATCCGTCTTGGTTTGCTGGGTGGCATGCCAAATTAACACTGCGCGCCATTCCATCATGTTGTCATTATCATAATATGGAGGTTTTGCCGCGCAACTCCAAACTCATTGATTGGCTGGATTGCGTACAGCATCAATTGGCACATACCCCATAGATTGGTATTTTACGTTATTTGCAACGTTAGCCGAGCATAAAATGGATACTAGTGTATTGTATGTCCACAACAAATTACATTATCCGTATCATGAGTCAAGGTGCTTTTTTGTCTGGTGACTGTCCAAAACAATATACACTACACTGTAATATACAGATATTTGTCCCAGATGCTGTGTTTTAATATAATGTACATTTGGTTTGACCAATGAGAGTCACGAAAAAAATATATTTAGCCAATCAGAGCAAAACCAAGTTTTTCATCGAAATCCATCGATATAATTGGTGTATATCTACCAAACAAAAGCTGTATATGACACACTGCATCCATTTAATTGGCGGAAAATATCTGCTCATCAGATCAAGGTGGGTGTGACTATGACTATCTTAGAGCATCCCCACCCCTGACGCTAAACCCAAAACTCTAAAACCAGATCTAAAGTGGGATCACGCAAAATAATTTAGCGTTTTTCATCATATTTCACACCGGTTGCTAAACAGCGATTGAACTCTATTCGCATGGATGCACGACACCAAGCCGCAGAATCGCCTGGATAAAAGTAGTTCAGGGCAAAGCATGCCAACAAGTCAGTGAATGAACTACTAGCAGGGAATATCGCTTAGAAAGCCGCATCAGTAGTAGTACTCCGTTGCCGGTACTAGTGCGGTTGCGACCTATAATCGCGTCTACGCTTATATGCGCTTGAAAACGAACAGATACACAATATTTGATTGATAGTCTACGCATGCGTTAACAGAAATCCAAAAGTCGCAATAGAGGGGGAGGGGGCATGCTCCGTTGGTCGAGACTGCACCCGCTCGCTCGCGTACGGTGCCCACATCACAGGCACTGGGATGTGTGTAGGGAGTTAGTTGATAACGCAGAGGAAATTGTGAAACTGGTTGATTGGCGTTATCTACATGCATGGCTTCTCTGACTATACTATATCTACTGTTATACATACGTGCGCTCTGCAGAAGGAACTTCTGGTGTCCATGGCCGAGCACGCCGCACGCCAATCGAGCTTGGTCGTAAACTGACGTCAGCAGTGACGTCTGTTCTCATTGGTCAATAACCCTATGACGCCACTGGAGTGACGTCGCTACATTCTCCCCAGGTTATCGACTTCGCCGCTTGTATCTTCGCTCGCAGATCTTGAACCAGTCGCTTGAAATGGGAAACATGTTTGATGTCCCGTCAAGTCCCCAGGTCGCTTCGTATTCAGGCAATCCATGCCACTTGACGAGGTACTCTTTCTTGCGGTTGAACTGCCGTTGCTTCAGCAGCTCTTCGACGATGAAGACTTCGTGGCCACTGTCGTCCAAAAGCATTGGAGTCGCTTTGGGTATGGGTCGGTTGGTAAACCGATCCGTTTGGCCTGGGCACTTCTTCAGTCGATCGACATTGAAGACGTTGTGAAGACGCTTCATGCTCTTTGGCAACTCCAACTTTATAGCATTCGGGTTGATTACTTGATGATCTTAAAGGGACCAATGAACTTCGGTACTAACTTTGGTTTATCATCCTTGTTCACCAACTTCGCATGCTTGATGGGGACGTTGCGTTCGCTAGCATTACAAACTCGTCTTCGCAAAACTCCAATTTGGAGCGCTTTTTGTCGTAGTAGCTCTTTTGACGAGGCTGTGCTTTGTCAAGGTTCTGAAGTGCCATCTTGACTAATGCTTTACGTTGTTCGGAAAAGTTCTTCGCGTACTCATTCAAAGTTTCAACTTGATTAAGAATGGGTTATGGGTTATGGGGTTACGCAACTTTCTGCCCGTGTCCACTTCGAATGGAATGAGTCCCATCGACGCTTGAATCAATCCTTGGTGCGCATACTCAATGGTGCCGAGGTGCTCTGACCAGTCATGTCCGAGGTAACTGACTTGGCAGCGCAAGGCATCTTCGAGTGTCCGATTTTGGCGCTCTGTGGCTCCATCACTCTGCGCTCTTCCTGCAGTCGTCATGAAGTGCTTGACTCCCATGATTTTCATGAGCTCCTGCCAAAACTGGCTGGTGAACTTGGAGTCACGATCA